>NC_056553.1:4006290-4116290 GCF_910596095.1 Thunnus maccoyii
TGATGGGAATGTCATGGGTTTTGCAGGTGATCATAAAATAAAGTGTTATCATTTTGACCAGATGGTGGTGCTAGAGGACAGTTATATATTGTGATTGTTTTCAAGTCTGTCTCCATGTTTAGGATTTAGTCCCTGGTGGTCGACGCACTTGTACTTGCTCGTTAATGTTTCATTTTTGTCTAGACTAATGTGGTGGACTGACAGATCGACACTCAGAGTCACCAGCCTGGCTCAGAGTCCTGCACGGGTCCTATTTTGCAAACCCGCACCCGCAAAAGTCGGTACGGAAACCTAAATCCGGACCCGTAAATATCAGACCCGCGACCCTACCTATGATTAAACACACAGACTGCACAGTCCCTCACTTTAAAGTGCTTTATTTTTATTTGTTGCGCCGCAATTATAATCTGTGTTTCTGCAAGAAGGGTAGTAAACTACTGCACATTGACTGACAACCACACATGCCGCAGACCCAGGGTACCAGATACTCTCTCTCTCTCTCTCTCTCTCTCTCTCTCTCTCTCTCTCTCTCTCTCTCTCTCTCTCTCTCTCTCTCTCTCTGTCTCTCTCTCTCACACACACACTCACACACACAGTTGTTCTCACCTACTATCCATCCGCATTTAGAAGAGGTGAACTCTCTGAAATCACTGTTGTTTGTAGTCAAAGGTGCAACAAGCTTCATCAGTTAAACAACAGGTCTGTTCTTATATTCAGACTTGTGTCAAGTGGCTACTTGTGTGATTTATTTGTGATAACTGTCAAAACTGTCATGTTCAGATCATCCTGTCGCTCATACAAATGCAAGGCTCAGTTCAGCTCAGAGGCTTAATGGTTAATTTTTATATGTAGTGCAAAAGAAAAAAAATGAAGCTCAACAAAAGGGCTGCAATTAATGATTATTTTCATTATCGATTAATCTGTTAAATATTTTCTTGAATAGTTGTGTGGTCTATAAAAATAATTATTATAAATAATTATTATAAATTATTAAAATATTCCATCTTCAGAAGCTGAAACCAGAGAATATGAACATTTACTTTTCTTAAAAATGATTGGTCAATTATGAACTGATTAATTTTCTGTTGATCAACTAATCACTGCAGCTCTACATGGCAATAATGGTTCTGAATATATACAATTAATAAAATAATTACATTGGGCCATCTATCTGTACATAAAAGATAACTGATAACAATCAAAACCATGTAGTGTACCGTATAAAAAGAAATTGCAGCAACAACAGCAAAACTTTTTTCAACCTTTGTTTTTAAACATCAAAACGAAAGTCTTCACCCTAAACTTATTATTATTAAAATTATTCTACATTAGAGGTACCTGCTTTTTGTCCCCATAAGGGAGATGAGTCCCCACAATATGAAGAACACCTCGTCCACACACACACACACACACACACAAACTCAGCATGCCAAACAGTTTCCCAGCAGTCCCTGACGACAGAAATACCAGAGCTCAATATAGCCTCACAATGGAAGTGATGAGGGCCACAGTCCTCCTTCCTCCTTCCAAAATGTATTTAAAGTTGATCTGAAGCTAATATGAAGCTTCAGCGTCCAAATGAGTCAAATCAAGTAGATATCTTTCAACGTTACAGTCTTTTTAGTGCCAAAGTCCCTCTTTTTGTTACTATACTTCCACCACAGCTCAACAGGGAAACACTGTCCGAGGAAACACAAAGAGGGAATTTGATGCTAAAAAGACTGTAAATGTGTCAGATATCCACTTGATATGAATAACTCAGACTGCTGAAGACTCATATAAGCTTCACAAGCCTCCATCACTTCCATTGAAAGCACATTTGAGGGATCTTTTAATAGCCAGTAAACTAGAACTCTGTTCCACTTGAAAAGTTAAAATAGATGCATACATACATACTTCCTCATCTCTGTTGAGAGATACTGTTAGTCACTTTATTTGTCTGGGTTTTTGTGTGGAACACCGGGACACAAGGTAGAGGAAGAACAGCATGCTGGTCGTCAAAGTCTCTCTTGCACTGTAGAACCAGTGTAATGCAGAGCGTTATAGTCAAAGTGCAAAGTGTCCTTCATTAATCAGTCTGGATAAGCATGTGATTACCAAATGTCTCCAAAACACAGAACTGAAGGTCTTGTTTTACTTCCTCAATAATCCAGTGAAGAAGAAATGAGGACAAAACATCCTTTCCTGAGACAGCAGAAGACCCAGAGTACGTGTTTACACTTCATCACATTAGTGTATCTGAGTATCATTTAATCCTTCAATCAGTAAAGGAGAGCTTATTTCCTTTTCCTGTCCATGTGTCATGAGCTTTGTCTTCTTTAATTCCTTCCAATTTCTTTTCTTCATCATTTGTCCTGCAAACAAAATTAAAAAGTATTCAGTCTTTAAACACATCAAGCTAAAACTCACAACAAACAATCCTTCTTCATTATAAATAATAACTTCTGCAGATGAGAATAAAAAATATGTTGCTTTACAAGTTTTATCATCACAACTGATTTACATTTTCAGCTGTGACAGCATTTATTACAAGCTAGATTTCAACTGAGAGGAATAGTTAAGATTGCAGCATTGTTACTGTATTCAATACAGAAGATATATTTACCCTTCACCCATTTCAGTTTTTGATCCTTTAGTCTTTGATGGATTTCTTTCTTCATTCTGTGTTCAATAGAGGTGAAAAATTTGCACATCAGAGCCTCTCCTGAATGTCTTAGGATGTCCTATAACTAAACATTAGATCCTGACTAAATAAAATGTAGTTTATTTGTTTAATTTATCCAGCTTCTATTCAGTCACCAATAATTGCTATTTAGATTAGAGTTAAAATTAAAATGAACATAATAAAAAATGATGACAGATCTACAGTGTTGTATATTGTATATTGTATATGTGATCAACATGACTGTGTTTATTCCTTTAAAACGTCACATTTCTGAAAGTATGCATGTACTTTAAGACTCTATCCACCTCACATTCCTTCACACACTGAAATAAAGGAATTTAAAACATCAATGAATTTGTTAAAGTATCCTCACAATAAAATACATGAAATTAATAAAAAATTCACAGGAAAAGGAAAAGCAGGAATGCAAGACTTAAATTTCCTTCAGTGATATTTTGGGCAATCAGGGCTTGACAGCAGTCTGTAAATATGTTCATTTTAAACTCCCAATGTCCCATTTGTTACCAAATGTTTTGTGTCACTTCATAATACAAGAATTAAAAAGTAAGTAAGTAAGGCAGAAAACATCTTCTGAGAACGATGAATGCCTGAAGCAAATTTTGTGACAATTCATATCACAACCTCTTGACTTTTTACTGAAGTTCTTTGATAAATTAACAGTAAAGTACAAAGTCAAGAAGTTGTGACATGAATAAACAGAACTGTGTTCCTGCACTTGCTCAGTGGCATCTGCCTTACACAGAACTACTCTCCAGAGACTGAAAACATGATCACTGTTATTAGTCTTTGGTGTTGCTCATTGATGTGTTTTCAATAGTTTCTGGACAACAGAGGTCTACGGCACAGAGGAATAAGATATATCAGGCTTTGGATACACACACAATACTTGATCAGTTCATTGTTTCTTTGGCTCTGCACATTAGATTTAATGACATTAAGAAAAGTAAATAAAATTGCCACACATGTCCTTTAAAGCTGCAGCCGCCTTGATCTCATGTCACAGCAAGTTGTGATCAGGTAAGAAACAGAAATCTAACAATCATGCATTGTTTACTGCAGCTTGGCTCATCTCAAACAACAATACAAAAAAACATCAAAGGTGAAAGTAAAATGTGTGTGTGTTTTTTTGTTGTTTTTACCTGTACAGTACAATATCAGGCCTGTTGCCAATCCTGCACAAATTACTCCAACCACCACACCTGCAGAAACTGCTGCGACATTTGATGAACTTCCTGTAACAGAAAAAGACTCAGTGAATTAAACTGTCAACCAAACAAGGAGATTGACAACTACTGTAGCATCATAATGTTGGATGAAACTATGCTGCAGCTGATGTGCAACCTACTCAAAAATGTAACTTCACATGGTGGCTACAGAGGTATGACGTTGAGTCCACAAGAACTGTGATTGGACAGCTGAGCAGAGGTCTATGGTGGGGTTGTGTTGTTTGAGGTACCAGTGAGACAATGAAAAATGATCCAGGAAGTTGAGTTGGTGTTATAGATTAATGCATTTAAGGAATTATCAGGAGCCAAAACACAACGCAGCAGTTTGTAAAACTCACCAACAGGATTTTACAAGTCTGGAAAGTTTTCATTACAGGAGCTATTTTATCTTTTGTCACCATTTCAAATACAATGTTCACGTTACAAAGTAATCCATCCACAGTGTGATGTTGGGTTACGTTTCAGCAAAAATTGAGTCCAGTTCAAATTCTTGCTGGATGATCACTGCAGTTTTTGCTTTGCCCTTTGCAGTCCCCACTAGTAAAAGCACTGCCCCCATTCAAATGAATGGGAGGGCTGCAGTTTTTCAGACATTGCTGGATTTAGTTTGAACGCAGCCTCAAAGTACAAAAGTATCTACTGAAAAAACTACTTGAGTATCGAGTAACATCAGTAAAAGAAAAAACGAAAAAATACCTGCACACTACTTTCAAGTCTACTTTTTCCCAGCTTCTTTTATTTTATTTGGATATGATTGGAATCATTTCAACCACAGATGGTCTTCCTCAGGTAAAGATGAAGATGTGAACACACACCTGTAATTATGGTCAGTTTTTGACAAAATGTCACATCATTATCTCCTGATAAAATAATCTATTACATATACACCAGGACAATATTCCCAGTCTGTATCTGTAAGTGTGAAGATCAGTATTAAACTCTATTAAGCACAACAGACTCTTTAAAATTACATTCTTTGAGATTCATGTTGTCTCCTGTATTATATTTATATTTTGGCAAATAAATCATCAAATCAGACAGACATGGATCATGTCCATTAAAAGTAGATGTGATTCCTGTCGTGGATTTCTATAGTTGTATGGTTTCATGATGACCTCATCGTAGTGAATAGTGAATCTTGCTAAGCTAAAGTAGATGAGTTAAGGTTTAGTATAGACCAGGCCATACCCAAATATTAAAACTGATACTGTAAATCGTATATTTTAGCAGTTCTAGTTCAGATAGACTTCCCTGAACTTGACTTACCTTCAATAATCTTCAGAAAGGTGTTCCCATAATATGTCTCCTCAGCATTACTGAGTTCACACGTGTATATCCCGTCGTGTATTGAAGACAAGTCCTGAAGTGTGAGGTCACCTGACTTAGACACACCCTTCACCTGCTGGCTCCACTCCTCTGAAACTGTGTACGAGACGTTGGCCCCGGTCTGGGTCAGGATGGTTTGATTGTGGTTGAATATCCAGACGAGGCCCGTTTGTGGAGTGTTTGAAGCAGTGCAGGTGATTGTTTGTTCAGTGCCTGAACTAGTGATTGGAGCTAAATTGAGACAATACACAAAAGAGAAAATTAAAAGAAGTAATAATATATAATATATTTCAAACTTTGGAATTTGTGTGTTATAAATGAAATTATAAGTAACAAAGGGGCAGCTGAAGGTGTAATCCCCAGCTCCTCCTGCCCACATGCTAAACAGAAAATCACAAAAAACATACAGTACTGTATGTCCTCTTTAACCTCAGATTTTTGAGAAAGACATCTGCCAAATTAATGCGATGTAATACAGTCTAAACATAAGTTTTTGTGCCACCTGTTATGTTTACACAACAGATACTTGCGTAGTGTCTTCAGTGAGGCCTTTAGCCTGCTTCTCTGAGTGCTGACGGTGCAGATGTAGGTCAGACCAGCAGCATTGTCTGAAAGTATCAGAGAACTGCTGATGTTGTAGAGCTTCTGCTCAGTCTGCTGGGCTTCAGTTTTGCCCTGGAGAGTCTCCTTGGATTGAGGACTGGTGGACCAGGTGAGCTTAGGCTCAGGGTAGATCCCTTCTGATCTGCAGGTGATCTTGTTTTCTACCTGCTGAATGTCGACTTTACGGACTGGAGCTGAAAAAAAAGGAGAAAAAAGAGAGGATTCGCTATATAGGAACATGTTTTTGAAGCGGTAAAGTAGGAGAACAGAAAGTTTGGGTTGGGTGATGCCACAAAATTTGGTTTCCTTCCCTTCTTTGCTTCCCTCTATAACCATAAAGTGCTCCAGGACCTTAAAGCTGTAGTGTTATGATCAGATGACATTCGCACTGTCAAAAGTTTTTACAGCAGAATAATCTATTATCCCTTAGAGTATTCTGATTACTTTACTTTATTACACAGTTATATTGACCCCACAAATGAGAGTAGGGAAGGATTCTTCAGTCCGTGGTCTAAGGCTGACAAATCAACACAGATCACAATTAGCTGAGCCAAGGAAGAAACTGAAGCCCACAAGTTTTTTATTAGTTTTTATAGGTTCAAGGTTTAGTTTCCCCTCCAGGCTCAACTTGTGACTTTCTATAAGTGGTGCTCTTTGTTGAGCCATGATCACTACTAATGCTCATTAACTCTGTTCCTCCAGACGAAGCAGAAATGTGACATTTATTTGTTTATCTTTTTGTATAAGAAATGTTCCAATTTCCCATGTTTTGTTTGACTGTAACAAAACTTAACAAAACTTTTAAAGTTTGGCTAATTTGCACAAACATATGAATTTAGAAGAAGTTCTGTGGACAAACAGGAGGAAAGTACCATAAGTTAATTAACTTTTTAAGAGAATCACAACTTTCTCAAACCTCTGAACCTTCATAATCACAAGTTCTTCACGACAGACAACATTTTTATTATATTGTGTCTCTTGCTATCAGCACTATAGGTTTCTCACAAAACTGACACTAGGTTTACTGTTCAGCTGTTCTTATCTTCTGCAAGACCCTCATTCACACAGTCTTGCATGAATTGTATCAGGCTTCACTCCCTGGGATTGAAATGTTATCAGTCAGATGTCTGTGTGTTGTATCTGAGAGAGCTCAACACACTACAATATGAGAAAGCAAAAGCACACGGAGAAACATACACATTTTCACAGATTTAACAACACAAACATAAAATTATACTGTACCTTTACCTGCTTTCTTAAAAATGTGTTCTCTGCTCATTAGTTTTTGTAAAACTTAAGTGTGCGTTCATGTGCCACTGAGTAAGCTGGTGAGTGTGTTCAACATCTGAAAAATGCCAACACACAACACTCTTAACCTACACTCTTATCCTAATACCATTTTGGAGCAATGTTCAGACATTATGCTGTTTTCCACAGGCACAGTTTAGCCTGCTTTAGAGCATGGGTTCACAATTTTTCAACTTTGTCTTAAAACAACAGTCAGGAGCCCAACTGAACAGTAAAACATGTTTTCTTGCTGTAATCATTCCTCCTGTTCATACTGACCATTAGAAGATCCTTTCATAATGACCTTACAATGGAAGTGATGGGGGACAAAATCCACAGTCCTCCTTCTGTGCAAAAATGTATTTAAAAGTTTATCTGAAACTAATATGAAGCTTCAGCGTCCAAATGAGTCAAATCAAGTAGATATCTTTCAACGTTACAGTCTTTTTAGTGCCAAAGTCCCTCTTTTTGTTACTATACTTCCACCACAGCTCAACAGGGAAACACTGTCCGAGGAAACACAAAGAGGGAATTTGATGCTGAAAAGACTGTAAATGTGTCAGATATCCACTTGATATGAATAACTCAGACTGCTGAAGCCTCATATAAGCTTCACATCAACTTTTAAATGACTGTGTGGACACACTGTGGATTTTGTCCTCAATCACTTACATTGAAAACACATTTGAAGGATCTTTTAATATCCAGTATGAACAGGAGGAATGATTACAGTGAGGAAAACCTCTTTCAGTGTTCATATGGACACCTGACTGCTGGTTTAAGACACACTTGAAAAATTGTGAACCCGTCCTTTAAGAGCTTACTTAACTGACTTGAGCTTTTTATGGGCAAACCAGAACTCTTTTCCACTTGAAAAGTTAAAATAGATGCATAAATATATCATATTGCTCATCTCATTTGTTGAGAGATGCTGTGTGGGTTTGACCCCAGACCAATTCATGAGCACATGACTTCTGTTTTTGCTCTCTACCAACTGCTGAGGGAAATATCTGACTCTTTAGCTGCTAAACCAAAGCAGTAAAGTTGTAGCCAGACAGCTAAACAATGAGCTGAAACTCGCTGTAAAGCTCCGTAAAGTTTCATCACCACGAGGGACGCCTCTCATGTTACACATTGTCATTTCATACATTGTTATGAAAAATATTGATTACAGCCTCTTTAAATATTGCAAAGAGGAATAGTACAAAAAGCTATATGTACATAGTACAACAACTTAGCGTGAGTATCCCCACTACTATCCAACTATTACTCCTGGTTTACTGCATTAATCTGGAGTACACATGGTGACTGTAATGCATCAATATGCTAGAAACTATTTTATGTCTAAATAAATTATCACATGCTGTAATCTGACTTTGTGTTATTCCGAAAACCGTGAAGGTGAAACCTCAATTTTAATGATAAACAATTAGTTGATTTCATGTAATTCTAATATGATGAAATGCACTGCTAATAGTATTTATTATATTTATTATCTGGAAATACTACGAGTTTCCATACCATCCATGTTTAGTTTGATAAATGTCTCCTTGTTTCCAGTGATGGTGCTGGTGTAACATTTATATCTGCCCTGGTCATGAAACTGCACCCCTTTCAGCAGGAGCGAGGCGTTTCCTCTGGAGATCTGGTCATTGAACAGCGATGTCCTGTCTCTGAAGCGCTGGTACTGGAATGAGAGCTGGTCTTGGTTGTGATAGTAAGAGTGGACCTGAGTATTTCCTGGTGTCAGCTGAATCCAGTGGATGACGACGTCATCACCGGCTTGAAATCTGCACGGCAAGATGCAGCTTTCCATGAAAACACAGGAGACCTCAACATCTGTAAAACATCACGTGGAGACGTCGTCAAGGTTCAGTTCAGAGAAAACAGTTGAATCCAAGTGAGCTCTCTGTAAAAATCTGATCAATAACTTGTTTGACCATATAAGTCACAATCAGAGTTTTATACACAGACACAACTGAATTATGTTTTTATTGATAAACTTGATCTGACAATATATTATTTTCATTCAGTCATCTTGTACTGTAATGTATAACTGTGTATCATCTGCACAACAAGAGAACAATAAATTAGGGCTGCCGTTAGTCTACAGCTAACTGTGTCTGTTTGCTGTTTGGTGCTGAGCAGGTAGTGTACAGTGACTTTTTCTCTGAAAACAGCTGCCTGCTGCTGGAAACACTGAGATTGAACCATACAATGCATACGTGCACTAATATTTATTAGTGTACCATAAAACTAGCTAAGGTAGGCTAAAGTGCTCCTTAAGGCTGCAGAGTTGGTGATAATTCTCTGTTAAAGGATCCACATTCACATTACACATTTTCATTTGATCCACTGTTAAAATAAAAATATTTATTAGTACAGCTTTAAAATGAGAAAATGTAGAAAATAAGACAAAAGTCCTCAAAATCATGCATTTTTACAGTCATGCTAATGGCTCTATGGCACTGACAGTCTGCCCGTCACGTTTGTCCAGCCTGAAATATCTCATCAACCTTCAGATGGATTGCCATGAAATTCAGACAAACATTCATGTTCCCCAGAGGATGAATCCTGCTGACTGGTGATCCTCTGACTTTTCCTCTAGCGCCACCATGAGGTTCATATATGTGGTTTTAAGTGAACCTTGTACTTTGTACACATTTTCAATGGGAGGGTCTGTCTGAACTTTTGACTGGTACTGTAGATGTAATTTTTGTTTGTATAGTGCCAAAACTCAACATAAGCTTGTATTTCATTAAATTCATTCTTGCCACAAATGAAATTCAGTTCACCAATATTGTTTTGATGTGGCAGCTTAAGTTTCAAAAGATAATATCTGACAACCTGAAAACACTGAAACTGTCTGAATGTTACTGAAGCAAGTGAGAAAATATGTTTTTGGTGATTTTAGGTGTATTTACTGTATAAAATATATGATCATTAATTATTTTTCCTGGTATTCATGCTTTCTCTGGTAAAAACAACCATGATGATACGTTGTACCAAGTTTAAAAATAGAAGACCAGACACACACTCACCTCCTCTGGCAGGAGTCAACAGAAAGGTCACGACCACCAGAAAGACACTCTTGATCCCAGACATCCTACTGATACATTTCCAGTCAATACTGTCCACTGTACTGGAATGAACAAAAACAGTGGGAGTGTCACAGACAATGAGTCAAACTGGTCTGATTAGCTAAACCTCAGACGTACTTACTGAGCACGGGTCAAAAGTCAGCGGGGAATGAGGAAAGAGATATTGCAGCTGAAGTGCTTATCTGTCAGAGAGCATGAGCTACTTTTAGATAAGTGTGTGTGTGTGTGTGTGTGTGTGTGTGTGTGTGTGTGTGTGTGTGTGTGAGTGAGTGAGTGAGAGAGACAGAGAGAGCTTTGTAATATTTACTGAGTTGAAGGGCAGAGACTGCTGTTGTAACTGAAAGGGAAAGGGCATTTGTGTCCAAATCACAGTGTGACACTATTTGAGACGACAATCAATCAATCAATCAATTTTTATTTATATAGCACCATATCACAACAAAAGTCATCTCAAGGCACTTTTCACATAGAGCAGGTCAAGACTGTACTCTTTAATTTACAGAGACCCAACAATTCCCCCATGAGCAGCACTTGGCGACAGCGGTAAGGAAAAACTCCCCTTTAACGGGTAGAAACCTCAAGCAGACCCCGGCTCTTGGTGGGCGGCCATCTGCTTTGACCGGTTGGGTTGAGAGAGAGAAAGAGAGAGGGAAAGGGGGAAGGGGGACAGGAGAGCAACAATCACAACAACAACAACAAGTATAAGCATCAATAGACAAGGAAGGATGCCATCAGGACTGTGAAGGACCGCGAAGGCTCGGCCCAGAACCCAGGTTTTCCTGTGAGATGAGAAAGCACAAAAAACTCCGGGGAAGAAGCAAAGTTAGTGACATGCATTGATGTTACATGAATGCATACAGATGGCGAGGAGGAGGAGGAGAGAGGAGCTCAGCGCATCATGGGAAGTCCCCCAGCAGTCTAGGCCTATAGCAGCATAACTAAGGGCTGATCCAAGGTGAGCCTGGTCGGCCCTAACTATAAGCTTTATCAAAAAGGAAAGTTTTAAGCCTACTCTTAAACATAGAGAGGGTGTCTGCACCCCAGACTGAATCTGGTAGATGGTTCCATAGAAGAGGAGCGTGATAGCTGAAGGCTCTGCCTCCCATTCTACTTTTAAAGACTGTAGGGACCACCAGTAAGCCTGCATACTGGGAGCGCAGTGTTCTAGTGGGATAATACGGTATTATGAGCTCTTCAAGATATGATGGTGCCTGACCATTAAGGGCTTTGTAAGTTAGGAGAAGGATTTTAAATTCTATTCTAGATTTTACAGGAAGCCAATGTAGCGAAGCTAAAATAGGAGAAATG
The DNA here is from genome assembly GCF_910596095.1 of Thunnus maccoyii. Classification (NCBI taxonomy): domain Eukaryota; kingdom Metazoa; phylum Chordata; class Actinopteri; order Scombriformes; family Scombridae; genus Thunnus; species Thunnus maccoyii. The sequence continues at coordinate 4,017,828 of NC_056553.1, forward strand.
TGATCTCTTTTTCTAGTTTTAGTCAGTACACGTGCAGCTGCATTCTGGACCAGCTGGAGAGTCTTTAGAGACTTGTTAGGGCAGCCTGATAATAAGGAATTGCAATAATCCAGCCTTGAAGTAACAAATGCGTGAACTAGTTTTTCTGCATCTTTTTGGGACAGGATGTGCCTGATTTTTGCGATATTACGTAAGTGAAAAAAGGCAGTCTTTGAGATTTGATTTATGTGGGAGTTAAAGGACATATCCTGATCAAAGATAACTCCCAGATTCCTTACGGTGGTGCTGGAGGCCAGGGTAATGCCATCAAGAGTAGCTAAACAGTTTGTGCAAGAGCTTTTAACCAAATTGCACTCTTTGACGACTGAGCAAGCGCTCTCTGCTGATAAAGTCCCCAGGATGTGGTTGAAAGCTGCTGGAGAAGCTAGTAAGTGGACTTTGAGTTTTGTCATATTTCAGATTAAAAAGCAGACACAGACTCAATAAATTCAGTGATTAGTCTTTTTTAATAACATTACATCATATTGTGACACATTTGTGAAGAAGTCAAGTATAATTCATGAAACGTGACGCATGTTTAAAGCACAGTGTGGCAGCACAGAGAGAAGAAACTATCTGACTCTGCTGCAGATTATATATTAACAGGACTTGTCAGAGATTGACTCAGCAGGCAAATTAACCTTAAATCTCTCCACATCAAAAAAAAAAAAATCGATACTGTTCAGTCACATTCATTTTTATTATCCTGAAAAAGATTCCCAGAAGGCGTCCTTTAAGTTCAGAGACGTTAAGGTTTGCATGCAGCAGGACTCCGTAGGTAGTAGAGAACATGAGGTCAGTCTTTTTGTTTTTGGGAATCATCCAACATCCACCCTGCACACAAGTCCAAGAGCAGAACGCTGATGGCTGAGACCTCAAGAGAAAAGACGACATCTTCACCTGGTTTAAAAACATCATAAAATTCACACAGAAGTCACTCTTTCTTGCATTTTAGCCTCTTACACACTGAGCTCATGGGCTTTGTGATGCAGCTTTTTGGTTCTCAGCCTTCTTGTAACTTTGCCAATGAGCCTCAGAGTTCCTCTAATGCCCCTTTTCGACTTAATACTTCCAGGAACTCAGGAGCCACAAATAAGGAACTATTAGTCTCTTTTGCACATTCCTGATTTTTTTCCACTGCATTTCAAGAGCGGGACAGTTGACGACTAATAACTTAGAAGAAATTTCCAGCCCCTGGCTTGTCCCGGTGTCACCTAGTGAACAAACCACCGCAAGGTTTGTGCACTGCAAACTTTGTCCCAGTAGTACCTGGGCCATCAGGAAGTACAACCCCTTGAGCAGGAACTTTTCTGGGGCCATGAACTAGCAAATGTATGTCATCCAGAACCCCTGCAAAAGTTTCCTGTGGTGGAAGTGCCATGAAATTCAGCAGAAGCTACTTTCAGAGTTCTTCAAAAGAGTTTCTTGAAAGAACACTTGGATCAGATTCATAGCTGCACTATCAGGGCTCACAAACCCTTCATGAAGACGTTGAAAGTATTGTGTGTTTACATTTTTGGAGTGCACTTTCTACACGTCAGCATGTGCACTCTAAAAAGTAGCAGCTCAGGGTTTCCTCTAAAATCCAGAGAGAAGCAAGAGGAGTTACTCATTAGAAACACCCAATATGCCAAAGTAGTAATCTGAAAGTGTATGCTATCATTTATCTGTAAATAAAAAGATCTTAAAGAAACTTTCTGTGAAGAAGAAACCCTCTAGTTTCTAAGAAGCTCTTCAGTGTGAAGTTGTGTGTTTGTTAGTATTTTGTTAGTTTGGGTGTTGCCAGGTTGTTGTTTCTGCTTGTTGTCGGTATTTTGTTAGTTCGGATGTTGCCAGGTTGTTGTTTCTGCTTGTTGTCGGTATTTTGTTTGTTCAGGTGTTGCCAGGTTGTTGTTTCTGTTTGTTGTCTGTATTTTGTTAGTTCAGGTGTTGCCAGGTTGTTGTTTCTGTTTGTTGTCGGTATTTTGCTAGTTTGGGTGTTGCCAGGTTGTTGTTTCTGCTTGTTGTCAGTATTTTGTTAGTTCAGGTGTTGCCAGGTTGTTGCTTGTGCTTGTTGTCAGTATTTTGTTAGCATCATCTTAACGGAGATCCAGTTTGGACGTCTGATTGTCCGTTGGTGCCGCCAACAGTGAAAGGGCTGCTCTGGGTCATCTTACTGTCTGCTGCCGGGTCTGTGAGAATAAGAAAACATCAATTCTGAATTATAGGATTAAGGAACAAAGTGTGAAAACCCAGACTCCAACATTGTAACTTTCTTAATTTTTATGTTTATCCGTGGTCCTGAAGATTACTCAATACGGTAACTATTCCAATTAAAATACTCTTATGTATCATGTATGCTAGCTAAAACTAATGTAGTTTAATACAGTGGTTCCAAATCATTTTTGACAATTCAATTAAAGAGTGATTCATATCTTGGTTTCGTTTGAATATTAAGTCCTAAAGAAGTAAAATTATCCAGTAACTCACAAGAAAAAAAAACAAAAAGAGAAAGAGAGAGAAAATCTGAAGAAATAAATTTAACTTTCTGTTGTAGAAACATGTTTTTTCTGCTTTTATATCCTGTTAACCATCTCACCAGTAAATCCATCATACAGACATTAATGTTCAGTATTTGCTGAACTGTTTTAAGAGGTGTTGATTCAATTCATGGTCATTTTTGAGGCTGTAGTTTGTGCTGCTGTTGAATTATGTTGCCTTGTACTGAGAGGTGTTTCTAATATTTTGTCCTCACTATTAATATCAGTGATGGTAGATTAAATGTTATCATCCATGAGTTGTAAAGGTTCACAGTTACACACAGTAGAAGACATATCTATTGAAGCAACAGAGAGCAGAGTTATTTTAAGTTATTATTTGGCTCCATCTAGTGTCTAGTCTTGGTAGTGCGGTAGTGAGATATTTAAAATTTTGGATGACCAACCTTTGACTAAACGCAGCTCTGTCATCTCCTCAGGGTCGTTTCTGGCCTTTGAGGTGCTTCCTGAGGACAGAAAAGAGAGACATAGTGTGTGAGAATGTCTGAAATAAGAAATCAGTAATTAATTCTGAATTTAAAAGCCCTAAAATGTGATTTCAATCACACAACATAATCCAAAGTCTTAGAAAACTCTCTCAGCCTCAGATCTTTTGTTCTACTTTCTTGTCTTTCTTGCTTTTATTTGACCCTTAGCCCCTTAGTTAGAGAGTTCCTACATTTCCCAGAATGCATCGAAAACAGGCTTGACTCGGATCAAATTAGTTGGTTGCTGGGCAACTGGAGTGGGTGTGTAGAGGCAGGTGTAATATTAATAGTCTATGGGTAGTTATTTTTCCACATATTTCTCTATGATTAAAATATTTGTAATTAATGGAAAAGAAAGACAAGCTTTGTGTATGTAGCCACATGTAGATTCAGTATTTGGATATGAACAGGTTAGTTCAGGTCAGCTTTATATTGTAATATTTTATGAAAGAACACAACATTTCACCTCACACAAGTTTTAGGACCAGTGACCCTGAGCTATAGCCTCCAGTTAAAGCTGAATTTCAGCAGCAATTTGTAATTTTCTCCATCTAGTATTTTTTCACAAAAAGTAGTATAGTAGTATTAATACTTATACTTGAATAAAACACCCAAAAACTTCTTCCATCACTTTGAACTTGCAGCACGGCCATTTAGTCATCTTAATTTTCTGTCAACCAGTGTTTTCTTTAGTTAGTTGGTAATATTGCTATTCATCTCTGCAATAAGATGGTAGAAACTTTACCTCACTTGAATAATTGTAAACCCCAGCAGTTTGTAATTGTATTTTTGATTTCATTTCATTTAATTTCATTTATCCATTTTGGTGGAGAACCCTCTGTGGAATTGCTTTTTTAATTAAATTTTTTAATTTTAAATGATTATTTTCTGGTTTCTTTGGTCTTCTATGACCTTGGGCTTTGGGAAACAGTGATCACGATTTTTCACCACTTTCTGACATTTTGTAGACCAAATAATAATTGATTAATCAAGACAAAAAAAAACAAACAAACAGATTAATCAATAATGAAAATAATTGTTGGTTGCTGCCCTACTCTTGTGACCACGATGCAGTTGTTACTTAATTAAAGGAATAGTTCAACATTTTCAACATAAAATATTGCATCTGACCAAAACTAAAATGGGTCTTTAACAAAACACTGAATTTCATATAGTACATTCCAAATCTACTGTAAAGTGTAGAAATGATGATAGAAAACCAAAGACCAAAAACTAGACATCCGAAACTATTTCCACCAACTCCCAGTTTGAAGGACCAGTATGTAAGATTAGTGGCATCTCGCAGAATGGACTTGGCAGAAATGGAATAAAATATACATAAGTATGTTTTAAATAAGAATTGTTGTGTTTTCGCTACCTTAGAATGAGTCCTATATATCTACAGAGGGAGCGGGTCTTTTTCCACGGAGGCCACCATGTTGCACCTCCATGTTTCTACAGTAGTTTCTACAAACCAAACATTGACTCTAGAGAAGGCCTTTTGCGTTTTTCACAAGTTTTGCAGCCACTGTAGGTTCTCCTACATGCTTGGAAAGGGAAGGGTATTCAGCTGGCTGCAATCTGCAACCTCACCACTAGATGCCACTAAATCTTACACACTGGTCCTTTAAGTCTGTGCATGGAGGTATAGTTTCAATCCAGCAGATGAAGACTGTATGTTGCTTTCCTCCTCTAATATGTGACATGTTTGTTATTTGTGATATGTATGTCTTGTGTCTTCAGTGCAGTCAGGCTGTCTTCGTTCTTCTCTTGGAGTCTGTCTTTACCTCTTGCCTTCAGGTAGGCCAGCATGCCCGCCAGCGCAAGAACCAGCACTGCAATCACCAGACCGACAATCCACCAATGAGATGTATTCTCTGATGTACTTCGATTAGCTGCACACAGGTAACAAATACACACACATTAGTACATGAAATAACAAATAAATGAATTTTTGTTTATGTGTAAATGTCAAATTTTTCCATGCATGTTGTTTTTTTAATATTATAACCTAATTTGTCATATGTTGCATACTAATATTATTGTTAATTATCCACTTACTTCATACTGAGGATACTATTTTCCTCATATCTTTCTACTTAAAGGACCAAAGGACTGGTGGGTTTGCATATTTTTGCCTATTCTAGATAGATCATGAGTTTTTAACATTTATTCAGACCAAATTTATTATCAAGTATCTGATATTTTTTACTATCAAGCAGCAAATGGTTTTACTTTATTTTACTATGATCCTGAAGAACTTAGACGTGCTTACGTATACTATGCAGGATTTTCCTAAAAAAAACAAGGTATAGACTCATACAAAAATAATCCCTCTCAATCATCACTTATGACCCACTAGAAGTTTTATTCTCCCGTTTTATCTGTCTTATTCCTTTTTAGCTTCTTTTTATTTCCAAATGTAACACTTTTTAATTGTATTTAAATGTCTTTTTGCTTGTGTTGCTTTTATATTCTGTCTTGATGCCTTTTATGCTCTATGTAAAGCACTTTGAATGGCCTTGTTGTTGAAATGTGCTATACATATAAAGTTGCCTTGCCTAGAAGTGTGTGGTGCTGTATGTATCTGCAGAGACTCTGAATTTTCTTATTTTCTTATTATTTTGTTGTGTTCAGGCGTGTCTGGGTGTCAGCCTTTAAAGCCAGCCAATAAAAGTGTGCAGGGTGTGATGTCGTGGTGTAGCGACCAGGTTACATCGCTGTGTCTCTCTCTCTCCTCTGCTCTGCTCTGCTCTCTGTCTCTGTGTCATGAATGTATAAAGAGCAGCAGGTCTGTGTGTCTGTTGACTGAGGGCAGGACTGAGCTACACCCACACAGAGCAGAGAGGCTACAGTGGACAGGATGAAGCATTCATATAAAATCCGACAATGCGGCACCTTCCTGCAGGTTTGTGCAGAGGTCTGGGCATGTTTATTTGTGCTTTAGAACATAACCGCTGTAAAACAATCGGAAAATAATGTTTTATTTATCTGATTCACTGCTCTGTTCTTGCCAGCGCCACTCGCTCTCTTCATTCACTTTCTAGCTCGCTCGACCACCACTGGTCTTTCTCTCTGTCTCTCTCTACCTCTCTGTCTCTCTTTCTCTCTCTCTCGCTCACTATAGTCAAACCGGGGAGGAGGGGCCAACTTTGAACGCTGTGTTTACAAACCCTAACCAACAAATCCTGCGTAGTGTACCTTTAAAATCCTCAAAACTCGCTGTGATCAGTTTTCATTGAGACAACTTTCGACAGAAGTAGAAGTTTATATTAAAACTGTTTAAATGTGTACTGTGCATTTTTGCACAAACCAAATTTACGAGTTCACGCCTGTCGTACGAGTCATGAACAGATAGTCTGACCTTCTTCACAAGAGGAGACACTTGTTTGACTTAGAGCCATAATGTCTTAATCTGAATAAATTTGGAGTTTAAATACGATACCAAAATTAAGTCAAATAAAATATGTAACTAAAACAAACTTTAATGTTCTGTTCAATATATTATCATCATCATGGCTGCCAGTTTCTTGATGTGCTGATGTTTATGTCTGTAGTTGTTGTAAACAGCTGGTTTAGGGGTGTTTCTGCAGGTCACCAGTATCATGTGCTGCAGCTGACAGTGTAACATCACCTACTGTAAGCTGTAATATTCTTTCCTCTAATACCTCTGTGACTGTCACATGATGCCTCTCACATTAGTCATGGAGCGCTTTGCTTTAAAAATACTTCATGTCAAAGTGTTCCCTCTTTATTTCTGTCACAGTACAGCACTGCTCTGATGGATTCATATTTTCTAACAGTTTCAGCTCCTCTGATGTGACACTGATAAACGTGTCAGCTGATTTCTGACTGCAGCAACCTTAAACTATTCTTTTTACCCTTTGGGAACATTTTTGTGAATGAAACTTGACACAAATGGAGCAGCACAGGTGGCCTTATATGGACATTTTAGGGGCGTCAATGATGCTAATGGAATGTTCACCTCAAGTTTGTGCAGTTAAGAGTTCTGACACGAGACAGAAAAAAGTAAGAGATATTTAGGATAAGAATACTAAACCAATGTTGCTGGAAAGAGTTATTGCTGTGACCAACATAAAAAAACAATAAAATTCAGTTCTGGTAAATGATAAACATTTGTGTATAAGTGTAGACAATTTGTCTGTATGCAAAGCCACCAGTACAGTCATTTAAAGGATAATTCTGGTGTTTCTCTTATTGTCAACAAATCTCATTAAAAGACTAAAACCAACAATGAACTGATCCTACTAACGGGTATTGTGTGCATCTAAAGCCTGATATATCTTATTCCTCAGTTCAGTAGACTTCCACTGTTGTCCAAAAACTATTAAAAAACCATTAATCAGTCACTCCGCTGTACTGGGTGACATGTTCCTTCATCACCATGAATACGCACACTGTAGTTTAGTTTGACTCAGTGCCACATACACCATCCTGCTACCAGAAATACTCACTAGAACACCAAATGTGGATTCATCCACGGCCTAAAATAGTCCCCAAAAAATGCACAGTTTATTCCAGTGTCTTTGCTAAAAACACATTTACAGTAGCCAGCTGTTTTAGGGATATTACTGAGCCTTTTATAAAAATGAAACTATATATTTGTGTCTCCAGTAGGAGCCAGTGGGCTTGGAGCTGAGGGCCACAGACAGGGAGGTTTTGAGAGATGGACTAACACATTGTTGGTTTTAGTCTTTTCATGGGATTCGTCTACTTATCCTTTATCCTGTTCCAGTGTTGAACTTGCTAATGTTGTGCAGGTTTATTGTGCATATTGTTTGTGCTTGTGACCTCACCGACAGGAGCGTCGAAAGTGACATCAGTGCGCTCGGTGTGTGTGTTGTACTGCATGGCGAACGTGCAGGTGTAGCTGCCCGAGTGCTCCGAGTGCTCGGGGTCCATCAGACGCAGGGAGCCGTCTCCAAACGGGACCCTGAAGGCGTCCAGCTCCACATGGCTGTTCCAGGGTGGTGAGGAGACGATGTGCCCCGTGCGGCTGTTGTAGGTGAGGATGTGAGCGGGTTCCTCGCCGTTGGAGAAGCTCCAGTCGAGGGAGGGGTTGTTCAGGTAAGGAGGGGCATAGCAGGGGACGGTCAAATCCTTCTTATCAGTTCCTCGTATTGCTACCAGAGAAGAATTTTGGTTTATCAACCCAGTCATTTTTCAACACATAAAACCATAAAATTTCAATTTTTTTTACCTCTCTCCCTGAGCGAGGCGGTCCAAGTCGGACCACCGTAGGAAGTGGTGACTTTACAGATGTAGATGAGGGCTGGTTGGCTGTTCAGCATCTTGAGCCGGCTGTCAACGGTGTACAGCCCCTGTTTGTCAGCCAGCATGCGCGTGATTGGTCGGAGGTCCTCGAAAGTGGGCGGTTCCGTCGCCCAAGTTACGCGAGGAGCCGGGAAGACATGACGGACGATACACCTCATCTCCTCAAAGCCACTCAGCCTTGACAGCTCCACAGACAGGCCTCGGATGGGTGCTACACACACACACACACACACAGTCGTGTTTTTGTCACATCAGAGAACATTACATTGACTTACATTCATTTCCTAGAGACTCATCCTAACCTTAATATAACTCTAAATGTACCTTAAATTTAAACCAAATCTTCACCCTAAAATTAATTATTTACATTACGAGGACCTGCTTTTTGTCCTCGTAAGGGGGGTGAGTCCCCACAACATGAGGAATACCTGGTCCACACACACACACACACACACACTCACACACTCATACACACACACACACACACAAACCCAGCATGCTAAAATGTTTCCCAGCAGTCCCTGATGACAGACTGTAAATACCAGAGCTCAATATAGCCTGGCAGTGGGTGATATCATTTTGATTAAGATAACATTGAGCTCCATTAACAATACAGACAGTTCTTATAAACCTTGGTATAAAAATAATTTTTGGAAAACTGCACTTTCCCTAAAGGTCAGGTTCACAGTTTGTGTAATCTGTCTTAAAACAATAGTCAGGAGCCCAAATAAACATTGAAACATGTTTTTCTTGCTGTAATCATTCCTCCTGTTCATACTGACCATTAGAAGATCCCTTCATAATGCACTTACAATGGAAGTGATAGAGGACAAAATCCACAGTCCTCCTTCGGTGCAAAAATGTATTTAAAAGTTTATCTGAAGCTGATATGAAACTTCAGCGTCCAAATGAGTCAAATCAAGTAGATATCTTTCAACGTTACAGTCTTTTTAGTGCCAAAGTCCCTCTTTTTGTTACTATATTTCCACCTGCAGCTCAACAGGGAAACACAAAGAGGGAATATGATGCTAAAAAGACTGTAAATGTGTCAGATATCCACTTGATATGACTAACTCAGACTGCTGAAGCCTCATATAAGCTTCACATCAACTTTTAAATGACTGTGTGGACACACTGTGGATTTTGGCCTCCATCACTTACATTAAAAACACATTTGAAGGATCTTTTAATATCCAGTATGAACAGGAGGAATGATTACAGTGAGGAAAACCTCTTTCACGGTTCATATGGACACCTGACTGCTGGTTTAAGACACACTTGAAAAATTGTGAACCTGTCCTTTAAGGGATTGCTAAACTGAGCATAAAGTTTAGGGGAAGATTGGAATTAAGGCTTTAGGAGTATGCAATTTAAAGCGGGGAACTGTAAAAAACGTTTGTTCTAGTCTACAGCAGAGGGTGTAGAAGGTTCAGACTCTACAGTGTAGACAACAGACTGTTTTTCTTTTGTTAGTCAAATTTAGAGAGTTTTAAAGGATAAGGCTGGTTATTTTCTAAATTTTTGTCATTAATATAATATAATTAATAAATCTCTTGTGCAGAGCCAAACCAAGCCTGATATATCTTATTCATCTGTGCCGTAGACCTCCGTTGTTGTCCAAAAACTATTAAAAACACATCAATGAGCCACACTGCATTAGTTTGTTTAGAAACGGCTCCAAGGACTAACAGAGATCAGTCTCCAGAGAGTAGTTCTGAGTAAGGCTGACGTCTCTGAGCATGTGCAGGAACGTGCTTATGTTTACAGCTTCACTAGCTTGTTGTGCTTCATATCACAACCTCTTGACTTTGTGCTACATTGGAAATTTCTCAAAGAACTTCAGTACAAAGTCAAGAGGTTGTGATATGTTGCATAACAAGCTACTGTTACCATTTACATTTGTACTGCTTTACTATTGACTTGTCAGTCATCTAGAAAGCACTTTAAATTGCCCTAACATTTACAAAAGGTTTTATACAAATAAAGTTGATTGAGTTTGATTGTGGTAATCTATTTTCTTACATGGTATAAATAACAAATCACATCACTTCGATACAATCTCACCCCCTGAAGGTCAGAGGTTCATATCAAAAGTCCAGTTAATGGACCTTTTTCACAGGAGACTTGTTGACATGTCAAAGCATGAACATTAATAACATTAATGACTGATGAATCCCATTTAGTTTCTCCAAATTCATGGCCCTGTTATAATGTACGGTGGTTCTCCAGTATGACATCACACTTAAATGTAACAGAGCTGTCATTAATGTTATGTTTTCCTGTGACGAGTCAAAATATCGGCTGTGAAAAAGAGCTATTAACACGTTCTCATGGACTCCCACATCAGTGTTTTTTTCTACCACATGACCCCTGCATGACTCAGGACTTTCACACCTGTAGTTTGGTTCACTTAATTGTTTTTCTTCTAGTTCTGGCATATTAAGTCATATGAACTGACAGGTAAGTCATTCATTGGATAGTTCTGGTGACTGTCATTGTGTATCATCAGCGGTACACAGATCAAAATAGCTACATGAAAGCAAAATATATTCCAGTGATTGGTAAAAACTAGCTTTATATCAATCGAGGGTGCAACTTGATCTCATTATGTTATATAAAAACAATTATTAGGCCGAACAGGCATCTTGCACCACTATGTATTTATTATATTATAGAGGGATAGTTGCTGTTCAATAGCATGTGGTTTCTACACAAGCATAACACACCTCTGTTTTAACCTCTTTGTACTTTCCTGTGTATCAGGGAAAGCTCCTGCACTGACATGCTGATGTGTTACCATAGAAACCAAATTATTTTGTATAATTATGTAGGAGATTGTTTCCTTAACTATTACCACAGTCAGCAGATGATTTTAGCTTTTGACACTGATGAAAGAAGTACTCAGATCCTTTACCTAAGTAAAAGTACCAATACAACAATGTAAAAATACTCCATTACAAGTAAAAGTCCTGCATGAAAAATCCCTCTACAGTAAAAGTACATAAGTATTATGAGCTTGATGTAGTTAAAGTATTGCAGTAAAAGTAGTGGTTTGGTCCCTCTGACTGATATATTATTATATATGACATCATTAGATTATTAATAGTGAAGCATCAGTGTTAGAGCAGCATGCTACTGTTGTAGCTGCTGGAGGTGGAGCTAGTTTACACTACTTTATATACAGTTAGCTAGTTTAGTCCAGTGGTTCCCAACCTAGGGGTCGGGTCCCTCCAAAGGGTCAGCAGATAAATCTGAGGGGTCGTGAGATGATTAATGGGAGAGGAAAGAAGAAAAAACAAAGTTCTGATACACAAATCTGTTTTCAGTTTTTGGACTTTTTCTCTAATCTTTGATTTTTGCTGAAATATTGGATCATTTGAACATTTATTGAAATGAAAGCATGTGAGAAGTTTAGAGGGAAAAATCACTATTTGGTGGAGCTGTTAACAACTCATAGACATGTGAAATCCATCAGTATTTCCATCAAATGGAAATACTCAAGTAAAGCACAAGTACCTCAAAATTCTACTTAAGTTCACTATTTGAGTAAATGTACTTTCCATCACTGGCTTTTGAATTCATCCAGACATATTATATCTATCACACAGTTCTGGTTTGTCCGTTTTGTGTTTGAACTCACCTTCCACCTTCAAGATGACTTTTGCATTGTGTTCGCCCTTCGAGGTGCGAACATGGCACCTGTAGGTGCCCCTGTCCTTGAGAACACTCCCCCTGAGGATCAGCGTGGCGTTTCCTCGTGATATCAGATGAGGGAAAATGGAGGCACGTCCAGCGACCTGCTCGTGCTCAAACTGCTCCTCACTGCTGTCATCATCATCATCATCATCATCATCATCGTCATCGTCGTCGTCATCATCAACGTCTTCTCGTTTGAATTTGTAGACCACCACATCCTGTCTGAACCACTGGATGGTCTCCTGGCTGCCGGGCTGGAAGCTGCAGGGCAGCACGCACTCCTCCGAAACAAAGCACGTCACAGTGACATCTGAAACACAACAGAGAGACTCAAGATGAGGTCACACTGAGGTCAATGATAACAATTAGTCGATTAGTCGACCAACAAAAAATCAATGAGCAACTATTTTGATAATCGAATAATCGTTTGTGTCATTCTTGAAAGAAAAATGCCAAATGTTTGTTGGTTGCAGATTCTCAAATGTGATAATTTGAAGCTTTTTTTGTGTCGTATGTGATAGTAAACTTTGGATTGTTAATAAAAAAAAACATGACATTTGAACACATCATTTTAGGCTCTAAGAAATTATAATGTGCCTTTTTTTTTACTATTACATACATTTAATAGACAAAACCTCCAACCATCATCATGAGTTAACTGAGTAAATAATCAACGTGATTAGTTGTAGCCATATTTTCTTTGGTTGATATAAAGTTATTAAATATTGATATAACTCAAATTTCTATGTGTTTAATTACAGTTGCAAAATTATCAGACAGTTGGTCGTCACACCTGATTGCAGCAGTGGTGGAGAGTAACGGTGCCTGTTAGATAACTGAATACTGACACACAGCAGCACACAGACCCAGAAACCAACCAGCACTCCTGATCTGGGTTAAAACCACCTGCTCCCATGATTTCTGTGTGCCAATTACTTTGTGGTAATTTGATCAAACACAACTTTATTGGTGAATGTTTACCATGTGAGCACAGAACCCAGAAGATTAATGCAGGACCTACCGTAGCTCATATTAAACTTCAGTCAGGCAAATTCATAAAGAATAAATAACCAAAAACTAATTGATATGCAGATTTTTGAGCTTTTTGGGGACCCAGCGTGACCAGTTGGTAATCGAGCTGTACAAGGAAACTGATGACAATGAGCATCAGAGTAAACTTCTCTTTGTTGTCCACAGATTTACGAGCACGAGGAACTGTCACCTATCAAATGTCAAGGTCAGCCTCCAGAAACACCAGCCTGGAGTTGTTTCCTTTAGTCGGTTCAGATTACGCTGCTCTTTAACAAACTGCAAGCTGTTATTCTGAGTTTCCATGGCACTGTTCTCACCTGATATAACAAACCAAACTAAAGGAGGAAACACTCGGCTGTGGATGGTCACATCTGCACACAAGCTGTGACTGAAAGCTGTAAACTAGAGGAATGATGATGAATCTACTGCTGTCTGTACTTTCGGAATAAAACACACCAGTGGACCATCGAGTCCTATTGAATTATCATTCATTTAAAACCCATTAGATGATCAGTAAATATTTGAGAAACAAGCTATTCATGAGTGAAATATGAATCCAAATCCACCTACTCTATCTGTAAAGCATCTTTTCTATTTTGAAAACTAAGTATTGTTTCCTTTAGAGATAAACTTTGCACTCTTAAACTCTTAAATATAAGACTATACTTGCCAAATTAATTGTGAAAAGGGGGAATTTCTCTTTAATCATACACTCAACCCCCCTTTATTACCACACAGTGAGGGTGGTGGTGGTGGATAAATCATCTTGGCAGTGATGATTAAACTTTTGTGGCGTTTACCAAAAGTATTGCACAGAACAGGAAGTCAAACGTTATTCTTGGGAAATACACAGGGGGAAATAACTTCTAAACGTTTACAAGTTTTTATATGCCTGACTGAGTGAAAACAGATCATTGTAATTTGATAGAAATATTATCCAAACAACAGTTCAACAAGATAAGAATGCTTCTGTAGCCAATATGAATGAGATTATAAATTAGGTTTGTTTTTACAGATTTGAGTGTACAAATTAACTGGTGTGCACTGATCCTGTGATTGTAGCCATGAGAGGGACAGTTTGATACTTCTGTAGCTGATGAAGAGGCGATTTGTGCTCGAAATATTGTACTTTATCTAAATGTGATAAAGAAGGGAGTATTCTTCAGTGTTGTGAGACTTTGTGACTTTTCTTTCCTATGTCAGACACCACATGATCCAAATTCATATAAATAGATTTGGAATTTGATTGTTTTGTCTCTGGCTGTTACATACCTGATGCTTTGTATTCACTGCGCAGGAGACAGTCATGGATGGTTGCCATAGAAACGCTAAGGAAGTGCTTTTTAACAAAGGTGGGGCAGTTAATGAGACGTACATTTGCCGAACTAACCAGTTAGTCCTCATCCTTTGAGTTTTTTATATGGTAAAACCGAAAATTACCGTTTGAAAACACATCTGATAGAGCATCTGTGTCACTGTGCCACAACTTAAAGGACGGGTTCACAGTTTTTCAAGTGTGTTAAAACAACAGCCAGGTGTCCACATGGTTTTCCTCACTCTAATCATTCCTCCTATTCATACTGGCTATTAAAAGATCGTCGTAATGGGTTCATTGCTGCCCCCTGAGGCCGGAGGATAGAAAACACCTGCTGATACTTGGCAGGTGGTGAGAGTCGCAGTCGTAGTGGGTGTTTTTCTCCCTTCTTCAAACTAGAAAAACTTACTTTTACAAGTGGCACAAAGGTGAGATTTATGCTTTATCACAAGTATTTTCAAACTGTATTTTAGACAAAGAAACATGCACCTGGTTAACTTGCCCACCTCTGATAAACAGCTTCCCTAAGCTTTTCTATAGGAGCCATAAGCTAGCTGCTATGCTAACTAACAAAACAAGACAACTTAATAGGTCTCTCATGCAAAAGAAAGATTTCCTGAATAAATAAAACTTAATAAATAAATATTGATAGTTGTTTTAGGTACCAAAATAGCAGAGCTGAAGGCTATTTATTATGAACAATTCATAGCTTCTCTCAGCATTAGGTGATTATATCTGCCCAATGAGCATGATTAACATGATAATACAGCTCTGAACTGATTATATAGAGATTCAGATTCTTCAGTGTTCTACATTAGTTAATTATGTTAGCATAATTTCAGATACCCAGGACTCTCCATCAGCAAAGTACAACTGATAAATAATTCTGGATGAGTTAAGAAACATCAGTTAAACTCAGTTAATTTCGACTTTACACTCATGTAGAGCAGCAACAATTAGTGGATTAATTGATTAGTTTATCAACAGAAAATTAATCTGCAGCTATTTTGATAATTGAGTAATTCTTTTCTCAGTTTTTAAGCAAAAATGTTCAAAATTTGCTGGTTCCAACTTGTCAAATGTGAGGATTTTATGGTTTTCTTTGTCTTCTCTGATGGTAAACTGAATATTTTGGGGTTTTGTACTATTGGTCGAACAAAACAAGACATTTGAAGACGTCATCTTGGGCTGTGGGAATTTATAACGGGTATTTTTCGCTATTTTCTGACAATTCATAGACCAAACAACTAACTGATTAATTGAAAAGATAATCTACAAATTAATCAACAATGAAAATAAGTTAGTTGCAACCCTACGCTTATGATCATTGGTGTCATGGAAGATGTTTTCAATCATCTGTCAGTGTCTTATTATCATGAGATCCTGCTCTCGTACTTATGAAATCTAGTAAGTCATAATAAGGGGGTAAGGTTTACAATTTTATTTATCTTAGTGAATGCAATACTTGCACTTGAGACTTGTATAAGAGGGCAGTTTGTACCAGTTGTCACCTACAAAACACCTGCTGTGACATCACTAATTCAGGTGTGGCCAGAAGTTGAACACACTTTGACCCCGTAGCCTACAGCAGCAGCAGTTCAGTGCTGAGTTAACTCAACCAGAGGCATTATTCCTGCCTCGACAGAAACTCTGATTCCTAGAAATATTTGCAAAGCTCAGGTTTGAATTCCACACACACCACCACCTCCTCCTCTTCTCTGTAAAACCCTTTTCATATCTCGCTCGGATCAACCGCCGAACCTTTTCTTTCCCTCTTACTGGTTCAGACTGTTGGGTGTTTTGAGCCAAAACTGGAATCAGATCTTTGGTTTTGCGCCAAAAGATTCTTATTTATTTGTGGATTAGTTTGTTTTCAAGTGCTTCGCATGTATAAAAACAGAATGATTAATTTACAGATGAACGATTGGACTTTATCACCTGAGTGGCTCTTTCACCACCCTCCCCCCACCTCGGCCCTCGCTGACAGCGTTATGATTGACGCTCTGCTCTGCCAGCTCATGCTCACAGCTGTTCCTCTAATTCCTACTCTTCTCTCTTTATAATCACAGCGTTGACAGGAGCAGAGTCATGACTCAGATCTCTGACTCACACCTGGACAACACCAACCTGTTTACCTGCCTGGTGACGTGTGTGAAATCCGGCTCCCGTCACACTCTAACGTGACATTTCTTGCCCTTGCAGTAGGTCCTGAACAATTTGCTGAGCAAATAGGGATTCTGTTGAAGGTACCGCCGGTATTTTTAAAAGTAAACATTTGATCTGGATTTACTACGTACTTTCACTGATTGGTGAGCAAATGAGGAGTTAACCAGTAAATGAGACATTACACAAAATAAGTGATAAGACAATCTTAACAGCTTTTCAGGGAACATGAAGGAACAAAAACTCTCTTAACACTAGATTTAGGAATGCAGTATCAAACAGTATCAAATAATATGTCAGATATAAGAACTGAAAAGCATTGTTCTTCTGCCAAATGGTAGTCTCAGTGGTGTTAATATTCTAGCATTTACAATTAGAGCTGCAATGATTAATCGATTAATCAATCAGTCGATCCACAGAAAATGAATCAACCATTTTTTGTTTCTTTAGTCGTCTACGACAGTAAACTGAATATTTTTGGGTTGGGCTTTGGGAAACAGTGATCAACATTTTTCACCATTTTCTGACATTTTACGGACCAAACGACTAATCGAGACAATAATCGACAGATTAATCGATAATGACAATAATCATTACTTACAGCCTTATGAGGGATAATGATTTTTTTTGCCCAGATGTTTCTGTTGCATCTACAGTATGAACTCATACAGTTCAGTGTAGTTTACTCTTTCCTGTTGTGAAAAGGTGACTTTGATCATTTTCAGGTCAGTGTCAGCTGCACCAGAGAGTCGTCTGAGTTTCTGCAGCTTCTTTATTAATTGGATTTTTCACACTGTGTTTGTGTGTTTTTGTTACGTAGTTTTAGTGTGTATTTTATGTTTTAATAAACTGCCAGATTGGCAGAAGTCTATTCTGTTCTGTTCTTGGTGATGAACAGAGGTCAATTAGGGGTCATATTTCACTTTATGAGTTACTTTATGAGAACTTTATGAGACTTTATGACATTAAGCCGCTTTATGTTCTTGCTCAGCAAAGTCACCTTGCATACTTTAAATTTAGCAATACTGAACAATGACTTTAAATCTGCACGAGGCCACTTTGTGAAGCAGAAGTTTGAAATTGAAATATGTCATTAACTAGAAACAATGATGCATCAGTCAAGGCTGAATTACCAACCAGGCATAGCGGGCAACTTCCCCCGAACGCTCCAGATATTCTGTGCGTTATCTGGTTTGTAGCAATAAAAAACAAATAGGAGTTTGCACGACTACAGTGAGCGCATTTCCATACATTGTTATTATAGAAATATTGGTGATTCTCATTTTCACTAATTAAAACATACTTATGAATATTATATTCCATTTCTGCCAAGTCCGTTCCACTAGATGCCACTAAATTCTACACACTGGTCCTTTAAGGCTTATCCTAAAAAGTCCCAAAACTAAGACTCAGGATGTCTTCAGTGCAGTATATAAATGTAGTGCTTCATTCATCTAAAAATACGTTGCCTGTGAACATAATCCAGGAAGCAACTGTCAGCAAAACATAACCGAGAAAACGGTTTCATAATATATAAATGTAATTTCTCGGAGACAGTTGGTCCTGTTTGATCTCCTCTTGGGACAATTCTCTTTGTCAAGACTTTCATTATTGCAGTTTTGTGTTTATATGTTGCATATTTTTAAGATAATTCATGCTTAATCAAATTGCCACGTAGCACATTTGGGGACGAGAAGTCTTCCAGCTTTTTTTTTAACACCTGTTTCCTATTTTTGAAGTTTTGTCCATCCTGAAACAATTTACTCACCAGTTTCACTGCTGAGATCACTGCTGGATAAAACAGACTATAAACAAAACTCCAGTTTCATTGTACTGCTTTGGAAGAGAAATCTAAGGTGGACATTTAAGTTCACACCAAAACATCCATACATGCATCATACGTGTTGGTTCACATGCTTTTTCTATGTCTCTCGATGTTGGACATGTCAAGTGCTTTTACTTTCTGTGTCATTTCCAAATAAGTTTATTCAGTTAAACTGTGATTTTGTGCATCTCCAGATTTCAGTAATAAAGTTGGTAAGTTGCATGTTATCTCAGCTGTTAGGAATGGTCAGACCAGACAATTTTCCTTTAAAGTGCCAGCTGCTTTTTTTCACTGGCCGTGGTTGGAGAATATTTCCATCCTGAGTTCATACCTGACGTCAGAGTTTAATTTAGGGGAAACGTTTGACTCACATGGGACACTTCTCTGTTGCAAAAAAGGAAAACTCTTGCCATCCTGCAGCTTTACGATACTCAGATTTTTATATTTTCCTTACAAACTGGATCTGTGTATCACATTTCGGAAAGAAACCTTTCAGTCTGTTAATCCCTGTGAAAGTTTCCCTGCTGACGGATCAGTGGCGGCTGCCGGACAAAGGGACGTTTGTGTCTTACCTGGCGTTTTGTCCTGCGTGGCAAAGCTGATCCAGAGGAGGAAACAGGCCAAGGTGTGTATCGCTGACATGATTTCCTTTCAGCTACAAGCATTTAAGACACAGACAGACACACACACACACTATGATGACACAGAGAAACACATGCAGACAAGTCTTCAGTCCATGCTTCTTCCACTCTGGTGATTTCAGCTGAGGGTTTCCACTTGGCTTTTTTTTCTATTTCCAGCAGGTTTTTCTTTGGATCTCCCTGGGTGGTTTGCCAACACAAACACACACACACACACACACACACACACACAGACACACATACACACACACACACACACACAAATACATACACACACACACAAATACAGGCGAAAAAATGAAGAGAAAAGCATAATTAGAGACACATTCTTGATGATATGGACACAGGAAAACAGTCAGTATGAAACATGACAGAACATGTGCAGCTTTCTGAGAGGAGTTGCGGTTTGATCCTGTGATGAGCGATGAGGATTTGGCCCAAACCTTCCTTTTCATCATCGAAAAATACTAAATAAAAGTGAGATTTGCAGCTGGAGCCCTGCAGTCTTTCATCCAGTGGACAAGATTGCATTTCTAAGCAGCCTCTCTTTCTTCTCTTTCTCCATCCATCTCTCTGCATTCATCTCTGTCATGTCTTCATCTTATCTTATCCTCCACATCGAGCCCTTCTTTTTTATCTCTAGATGGATATGATAAGCTGGGAGGCAAAAAGGAAGAGGATACGTCTGTTGTTCATGCACAATAAAAGATTCTCTGGTTATCTTGACACTATCTCGAGGCTCCAAAACAAACACAGGTGAACTTGGTACCGCACATCAAAGAGCGAGAGGAAATGTGACGTATCCTGCCGCTCATAAAGAAGTCAATTAGTCTTTGAGGTTAGGGAAGTTTACTAGAGCGTGTTTGAAAAGCGAGGAAAGAGGGAAGAAAGTGAGTGTCATGATGAGGAGGGGTGATGATGTTCAGCTGTGATGTTTGATGGCTGGAGGGGAGCCAGGCGTGCAGCGGGCGTCATTGTCAGAGGTCTCGTGTTTATGTTGGATTCTTCCTGCATTAGAGCTGAAGACAATACTCTCTTCAAGTGTTATACAGTGCAGAGGGAGCACATCATCTCATATTTACAGCTGATGCCTTCCTTTTGACTGGAGAAGAAGGGCAGCATTTGGATTTTTTCCAAGTAATTCTTCTTGGTGACTGAGCAAACGTGCAGCAATGATTGAGCAAGTGCGACCGAAGCAAGAGACTTTTGTTTTTGCTTTTGTGTCCCGCAAAAAAAAAACCCAAACGAGTTTGTCTATTTCTCTTGAGGAGCTGATTGATGATGCTTGTCACTTTTTATGTTCTGCAGAGACAAAACCTGCTCTGCAAACAGTTCAGGTAAAAGTAAAGGTGTAAATGTGTAAGATTCTACAGAAAACCAATAAAAAATCAAAAAATAAATGATCTCAGTTCTAAATAAGTTAACTAATAGAGAGAATGTTTCCTTGTTGCAGTAAAACAGCTGATCTGACGTCCAAAATGTAGTGAATAACTTAATGTGCTTTTAAATAAGTAACATGTATTAAAAGAAATACAAGAAAATGCAACAGTAAGTCAATGATCACACTACACTCACTGCCGCATCTTAAACACCTTATTCAGTATTAACAACACCTTTATTAACGATATTAAGACGCTATAACAGCTCATCTTAAACTTATTGTGCTTTAGATTAAAATTCAAACAAGCAACATGTGACATATGAAGAAGAATATGAACATGCTTTACACTGTGCCGCCTCTAAAACATACAATAACACTTTTTTAACACTTAATTCTGCATAAATAGACACGTTAATTAGATATTATTAAGTCTTTGACCTCAGTCCTAGTTTGTGTTTAACTGAATGTGAAATGTGAAAGTCACATTTACAGAAAACTATAATAAAGAAAATACGAGAAAATGCACCATTAAATCAATTAAAATCAGTCACTCTGCTGCTTCGTAAACAAACCATAACAAGATATAATCGCTTTGTTCTGTAGTTATATTTTCATGTCGAGCCAAACATTTGCTCCGTCACGTATTACACAGAACAGATATATAACATGCATCTTCCCTTATAACACATAAAAAACATCATAAACAACATTATAGCAAGAGACAGAAAAGAAAAGCTATAAACCTGAATTTAATCCTGATTTAGGCCCTTTTTTTAAAAAAGTAACCAACTTTTTTCATGTTTACAAAATCACTTTCAGTTTTTATAATACTACACAAGGTGTTATGTCCTTCCCTTTAAAGAGGGAACACATATCGCTGAGATGACATGTTGTATTAATGACCAGTTTATTGAGCCCAGCAATGACTTAGCAGTGACTCTGACCTCAGGTGCACTCGCAGCTTATCTAAAAACTACACCAGTTCAGCTTTCATTAGACCTTCACTGCTTTAAGTTTGTGAATGAATGAAAAGTACGTTTTTACAAGTTTCTGCGGAGCTTTAGAGCTCATCACAGAACCAAAGTGCTCCTACATAAGATATAAATGACACGGGAAAATGATCAGATTCTTCTTCTGTGACAGGCTTAAACAACTTTGTAAATGTCTGCAATATTAGTAGTATTAGTATAAGCAGCAGCAGTAGTAGTAATAGTATTTCTTGTAATACTAATAGAAAACACTTTGTGAGTATAATAACTTACAGACGTTCCTGGACATCAACAGTAAAAGCCAAACAGATTCCCTTAATTACAGCCAGCGCAACACCAACTTTTTATAGAACTGTGATATCACGTAGGGCTGTCACAGTGTGAGGATGTGCTGAGAAATCTACGTCAAAGCTGAGAAAACCAAAAAAAAAAAAAAAAAAAAGAAAAAAGAAGAAGCTGAGACTTACCGTGACTCTGCAGCAGCTCCAGTTCAGCAGTTCAGATGAAATTCAGGAGAAAGAGGAAGAAGTGAAGAGCCGAGCCTGCTGCCTCCTGAGACTGAGTGTTAGCTTGACTGGATCAACAGGTTATTTAGAGAATAGACTGCACTCACACACACATTTCACCATGCACAAGGCACAGCAGGGAGAGTAAGGTCGGTCCACACACACACACACACTCACACACATACTCACACACCCTCTGAATGGGTGGAGTTTGGTTGTGATTGGCACAGTCACAAACACACACATAAACACACACACACACACATACGACCCTCTATAGGACAGTGTTTCCTCTGCAGTACCATCAAATGTCAGTGGGATTTGTTTTCAAAGTGCATAGCTGTTTTAGTGAGTGCTGTGTACTATGTGCTATGAAATGTATGTCAAACAGCCAACAGGGAGGCTGGGAAAGACTCACACACACACACACACACACTGAAGATACAGTAAAGGGTTGGCTTACATTTCTGAGTTTCACACGTAGCTTGCCAAATAACATGAGCATCAAAGGTAAATATTTTATCTTACCGGATTTGCTTCCTGCTCCATGTCAGTCACCTTGCAGTCATGGTTTAGTCATCTTCACGTCATCATTTAGTCATTACATGGTCCAGTTCGATTGAAAAGAAAACTGGGGAGATGTAAGATGCAGATGTGCAACCTGGGAAGTTGTGCTGAGTGTATTGTTCCCTTTTTTGGGAAAGCCCTGCCACGTTGCACCAGTACAACCAGTTTGACCTTTTAGCCACTGAGCAGCTCCAGTGGAGTGCGTGGGGGAGCCCAGTAGAGATAATAAGGGAGGGGAGGGTGCTAAGTGTCTGACTTGCTTTTTGACTGATGCTTAAAACAGCAATGAAACACAACAATAAAGTTTCATTCAGGCAGCAACTACCAGTATACAGATCAGCACTGATGAATGAATCAGCACTGTTTTATTATCTCACCAAGCCGTGAGTAATTCAGTGTTAATAGCTGTATTATTTCAGTTTATGTTACGAGCGCCCTGGTTAAGCCTTTAGGGGCTAAGACGCTGATCATGAACCGCAACGTGGGCCTTTGTTGTTGTATGTCGTTCTCTCTCCTGTCATCTCTCCACTCTCTGAGCCCTGGAGGTGCCGCAGAGAAAATAAAACTAATTTATGCCGTCTAATAATTTGTGCTCTTGATTGATCTACTTTGCCTGTTCCTTTCTGTTATGGGGCACCAAATGCATTCAGTCAGCCGTTTGAAGAAAGCGACTTACTGTATGGTTTGTTGACGTTGCTTCCCCTGTAACCTCAGTTACTGATCCAAGCTGAAACCAAGGCAACCAGGAGGCACTCCACCACCATGGATGTATTAAGAGGATATAATACATGTTGTGCTTAAAGTATATCCACACATCTTAGTCCAAGATCATAGTAAAACCTTATTAAATCCAAGCGATTCATACTGAGGTTGTACACCAGATGAGAGAATGGCATGAGGTTGAATTCCATTAAATCAAGAGCACGAATTTATTAATTTTTTTCTCCACAGCCCCTCTGAGGCTCCATAGATATAAAAAAAAGAAATTCTCCATATTCCTCATTGCTCCAAACCAAGACCGTCCTATAATTTTGACGGGACCAAAAGAGGAAATCAGGTGAGGTAAAAATAGAGCGACAAAGGCTGCGTAGGGAGGAGGATAGGATGGGTGGATGGGTCAACAACACATCGGACTTAAACACAGGAGATTGCTGTTCATTTTCATAAAAAAAAAAAACCCAAAAAACAATGGTCCACTTAAACCTTAATCTACATGGTTGGTATGGTAACTCTAATAAAGTAGTACTTTTAACCGAAAACATGATCTTTTCCTAAACCTAACCAAGTTATTTTTGTGCTTACACCTAACCAAACCTTAAATGGGACGTATTATAGACATTTCCAGGTCTTTATTTATTACAGTTTTACAGTTAAAAACTCCTTATTTATCTTCTACTGGTCCTTTATGCAGCCCCTCAGTTCAGCCTCTGTCTGTAACAGGCCGTTTTAGCTCCTGTCTCTTTAAGGCCCGCCTCCTGATGAGCCCACTCTGTTCTGATTGGTCAGCTTCAGGAAGCTTCCTCCAGCTCTGGAAGCTATGTAAATAAACAGTAGCATTAGGATTTCACTTTTTTTCTCGTTCTTTACTCAAAATGGAAACTACTCAAATACATCCGTACATGTTCAAGCTGAAATCTGATCTGAAATATGAGAGTGAACAACACATAGAACAAACTTAGCAACAAAGACTACAGAACAGACAGACATTTGTGGACATGTGCGAACAATCTGATGTCAGTTTTGTATTTATTGGGACAACGTAGTTTTAAACATAAATGTTAACATTTAATGTACTGCACCAGAGTTAGCTTTAAAGCTAATTTTCATCTGCAGTCCCTTACAATTAAAACATGTAACAGCACAGTAACAAACAGTACAAAGCAAAAAACACACAGGACTCATTGTACAAAATACAAAGCTACACACAACAGCACATCACATACACCCACAATGTCAACCAGAAATCAACAATGAAAGCATGTCAAATCAAAAGCAAGATTATTTGAGAAGACCATGAGATCAAATCCAGACTCAGCAGCCACAGAGCTGAGCAGCCTTCAGCAGATTCTTCAACCTGGTTCTGAATGTACTGATTGAACTGCAGCTCTTTATATCATCAGGCAGGACTTTCCACTGAGTTGTGGCTTTCACAGAGAAAGCTGACTGCCCGAATGCAGTGCGACGAAATGTTCTGGTACAATTTTGTCTAGAGGGTATTCTGGAGGATCTAATAGAACTTACTGAGCGAGTGAACACAAAGTCACATAGTGGAGGAGGCCAAACCATTTAAAACTTTATAAACTAGGCACAAATTTGAGAATAATCTAAAATTGTCAAAGGTCAGTAAATTATATTTCTCCAGTACCCTACAGTGACGGAAGTGCATTGGCTTTTTGTCCAGAGTTTTTAGAGTTTGTTTGTATAAGGACTCAAGAGGTTTTACGGCTGTTTCTCCAGCCTGCCGCCAACATGTGATGCAATAAGACAAATGGGAAAGAATCATAGCTGCATAAATATCTTGGCTGTGTCCAAAGAGAGACAGTTTCTAATATGTCTAAAATTTTCTAAGTTGTACTTTATGGTTTTAACCGTTTTTTTTTGGGTTTTTTTATATGTTTCTTAAAGTTTAAATTTGGATCCAGAGTCACACCAAGATATTTAAAATCAGTAACTGGGAAAACTTTACAAACGGAGCATTCACAGCAGGTTGAAGCTCTGGCTTTTGACTTTCAGGGAGCATTTTTACATACGTTCACCTCAAGTTTTGGACCTTTGACCATGTTTAACATCTAACACCAAAACAACAGAAAATCACAAAAAGCATGTTATGTCCCCTTTAACCACAGTGTTGTCCCATCATAAAACGTAGTTATTCCTCAACAGTGATTTGGAGGAGACAGACAACAGACAAATGTTGGCCTAGGGGCGTCAGATCAGAAAACATTTCTTTAAAAAACACATTAAATATTATCGTAATACCTAAAAATTGTTCAGAAAATTATTTCAGCAACATTTCTTACTGCAAACATTATTTTGCATTTATGTGTTTGTAGCTGTATGACATGTCAGGCTGCTTATTGCGTGTTCATGTGTATCGTCTGTATTTTTGTGCATGTGATATTTATTTGTGTGTGTGTGTGTCTGTCTGTGTGTGTGTGTGTGTGTGTGTGTGTTGGATTATGTCTTCCAGAGGTGTAAACTGAGGAAGGCGCGAGGTGAGGCCGGATTAGACGCAGTTCGCTCTACTCCAGCTCGGATTAAACCTCGGCCGATCTTGACGACCTTTTGTTGTTTGAGCTGCTTCCAAACCTGTGATTCATTTTCTCGCACAAAAACCCTTCTACACACACACACACACACACACACACACACACACACACACACACACACACACACACACACACAAGGTGGAGGTGTGTGCTAACCTCATATAATCACACCAGGTGCCAGTTTTTCATTGTCCTGCTGAGAAAATCCTGATTACTGATGGTGTGTGTGTGTGTGTGTGTGTGTGTGTTTCAGTTTGTAGGTTAGTGAAAGATTGCTGTGGCTGTAGATAAGAGGATTAGAGTGGAATTAGTGTCATTCCTCTATCGCTGCGAGGAATAGATTCATATCGATTTTAATCAGAGATAGAAAGATCCACAAAACCACAGATAAAACAGACCGAGACAGACTGCGGCAGAGGAGTGAGTGCCAGAAAGCGAGCGGCGACACCAGAAGGCAAAGATTCCCGGAGATCATCAACCTGCAGGCTCAGTATGTTCAGCTGGAGAGTGAAGAGCTGCATGCATGGATGTAAAGATACATAAATAAACACAAATACATGCATGCGAGAGGAATCTCATGTATTTGCCTTCATTCTGGAGCTCTCTGGCTGAGGAAACTTCCAGCCACTGTGGGATGTTTCATCACAACCAGCAGCATTAGTCAGCCGGACGGTGTGGACGGTTGACTGCAGAGACGTGGTGGTGGTGGGGGTCACTGCAGCCGGGATGCTGGCGCTGTGTCCACTGTGGCAGGGAAACCTGTGAAACATGAAGGTGGACGTGCTGACTTGCTTGGCCCTTGCCGCGGCCAGCCTTGTTGCCATGGTGACCGGCGGTCGCAGCTCCGGGCGCAGGAAGCACAAAGAGGTCTTTCTCGGGGAAAACAGCAAGTTCAAGTTTGGAGGGTGAGACGCACAGAGACACACTCACTCTGTATTCACAGCTTAGGAGCAGAATATTTCTTTGGTGTTTCTCTCAGAAAGTTTAGAACTGGAAGTCAGGGGAGCTGATGTAAAGTGTCATTTCAAATTTCCCACATCAAAGTATGTTTGCAGGTGTTAAGGAGTACAACTGCATGTTTGTAAAAGAGTTGTTTAGTTGCATAGTAGGAAGAGCTGTTTTGGGCGTAAAAATCCGATTCTTTTTTCCAACAGACAACGTTTTGCGACTCTCAGTTCGAACTCTTCTACGGCTTGGATCAGCAAGAATCTTCAGGGTGGAGGTTAACTACAACTCCCAAGGTGCATTTTGGCAAGAAACAGCGAGAAACCATAGACTGTAAAAAAAAAAACCCTTTGGTTTACGGACCGCCATTTTGAAGCTTCGAGTTCGGCATTTTGACCGTCACCATTTTGGATTTTTAGCGGCAGAATTGACCGTATTTGGACGAGAGGGTGGAGCTGTCTCTAACGCTAGCTGCTAGCTTGGTTAGCACAGTCCATTTACAGTCTTTGCTTAACTATAATGGTAATGCTAATTTTTGCAAGCAAAAAAAAAGGCTTAAAACCATTAAATTGAAATGCACTCACTGGAAAAACCGAACATCCGCCTTCTTTTAGTTCAACCAAACGCTGAACAAGATTGTTTTAGGCGACCAAAATGTTACAATTAACTTTCATGAACTGAAAACACAGAAATAACGGCTATACCCTGTGAATCTGTGGTTACACCATGGTTACGTTACCTAACCAACGTTGTCGCTGTGGCAGTGTCATGTCAATCACCTGCTTTATCATCTATTTCACTCTAAATGGGGCCATAATTTACAAACTGAACATCATGATGTATTGAGGAAGACTTGAAACCAGCAACAGAGACCATAAACTCATTAGGAAACTGTTTACTGAGGTAATAAATCAATTGAGTAGTTGGGTCATTTTCAGACTTCCAAACAATCAGACTTCTTTTTGCAGCTAGTGGAGTCGCCCCCTGCTGGCCATTAGAGAGAACGCAGGTTTAAGGCACTTCTGCATTTTCTTTGCTTATCAGAGCCGGAGCTACACGCTTCTGAGAAACACAGCTAACAGTGCCATTGCGGTGTTCAGAAAACTGATTTTACAATCCTCAGTTTGGATCAGTTTACTTTTAATTTTTTAAAAGTGTTTAATTCTGATTCACACCTCTACTCTGAGTTTTGTCCTTGAAAATCACGGACAAAACTTGATTTCTCAGAAATTAATTTGAAATAATTGAAACTAGTGTTCAAAATATAAACCTATAGGATCGTTACACTATCCGGGAAAGAGTCCTGAGTTGAATGTTAACTAATATTGAGGATATTGTTCATTCTTCTTTATTGTCAGTTTGGTGGATGGCTCTGAATACTACAATATCCGTGAGTCTCAGCTGACGTTGCTTTGAGGAAGAAGCCAGTAAGAGCTGCAGCACATTCAAAAGACTTTGTTGTTGCAACTGAGAACAAAACGCTGCACTGTGGTGGTTGAATTCTTTCAAAATTAACCCAGAACATTAAATTAAATTGGTTTAAAGTAGGCTAATGTAAAATCAGTTTTCTCAACAGCGTAATCGGCCCACAGTTGGCAGCGCACATGACCCAATTTTAAGTTGGTGATTTGATGTTTCTTGCCAAAATGCACCTTGGAAGTCATAGTTGACTTCTTCCCAGAATTTTTTTATGCACACAGTCTTGTACCATTGAGTTTTTTTTTTTATCAAAGAACCAAATATTTTCTAGCACAGTTGTTCCTCTTTTGTACTGATGATTCAACTTGTAGAGTTTCAACTTGAAGAGTTTGTACTGATGACTCAACCAAGCTGTAAAAGAGCCCAAACTGAGAGTCACGTAACAATGTCTGTGGGAAAAATAATTGGGGCTATTACCTCGGGAACCAGCAGTGCCCAAAATAGCTCCTCCCACGACGAAGCTGGTCAGAGCTGCATCAAATTTAAAATACTTCGTTGTTGCAACTGGGAACAAAACACTGCACAGTAGTTGTTGCATTCTTCCAAAATTGACCGAGAATCTGACAGTGAGCAGTTTTTAACTACTTATATATAATCATGTTTCTATTATGTGTAATTTTTAGTCTCAGCTCGCAGTTAACCACTAAATAAACTAAATTTGAAGCTCTGTGATTGGATGTTTCTTACTGAAATGCACTTTGGCAGCCAGTTTTTATGTCCACGGATTAGTACAGTTGACTTTTAGTGAAAGAACCCGATACTTTCACACAGTTGTTCATATTTTGTACTGAAGATGTCCATCCCAGACTTGACCTGCTCCAACTGTCACATTTTCTATGAGAAAATGAATCTGACTTTCACTTCAGGAACGCTGGAGGCCTGAAAACATGCATTATTTTAAAATACCTCAGTTCTGTGTCAATACTGTCTTTTATGGGAGGACTAAATAACAACAACCACATTTTGACACTAGCTATTTAAACAACTTGTTGCCTGTGGAGTGAAAATCCTCACAGTTTGTATGCAGCTTAGCATGAGCTAATGGTAGCCATTTTAGTAACTCCATTAACTTACAACAGTTTATTCAGTCACTCTTTGGGAGGTGCAGGAAGCTGTGATTTCACTTTTACACTGAGGTTCCCATAGTTTAATCATTTTCACTTCCCTTATGTGAATTTCACTTCTACACATTTCTGGTTTGCCTAAAAAATGAAAATACTGACTGTGCTGTTTTTATTGCTCTTACCAGGAACTTTCAGCAAAAGCGTGTTCTTAAAAACAGGTTTTATTTCTCTAGTAGAGAAGAGCAACAGACAGCTTTCCTGAAGCTTCTGTTAGAATGAATGAATGAATACAGGTTGAGTTCTGTGCAACTTCTGCAGTTGTATTCAGTTGCAGAAAGTAACTGAGTACATTTACTCAAGTACTGTACTTAAGTACAATTGTGAGGTACTTGTGCTTTATTTGAGTATTTCCATGTGATGCTACTTTATTCTTCCACTCCACTATATTTCAGAGGGAAATATTGTACTTTCTACTCCACTACATTTATTTGACAGCTTCAGTTACTTTTCAGATGAAGATTTGACACAATGGATAATATAACAAGCTTTTAAAATACAACATATTGTTAAAGATGAAACCAGTGGTTTCCAACCTTTTTGTCTTTTGACGTCTTACAAAAAGCAGTGTGTAGTCGGGGTCACATTTCACATGTCTATGAGTTGTTAACAGCTCCACCAAATAGTGATTTTTCCCTCTAAACTTCTCACATGCTTTCATTTCAATAAATGTTCAAATGATCCAATATTTCAGCAAAAATCAAAGATTAGAGAAAAAGTCCAAAAACTGAAAACAGATTTGTGTATCAGAACTTTGTTTTTTCTTCTTTCCTCTCCCATTAATCATCTCACCACCCCTCAGATTTATCTGCTGACCCTTTGGAGGGGCCCGACCCCTAGGTTGGGAACCACTGGACTAAACTAGCTAACTGTATATAAAGTAGTGTAAACTAGCTCCACCTCCAGCAGCTACAACAGTAACATGCTGCTCTAACACTGATGCTTCAGTATTAATAATCTAATGATGTCATATATAATAATATATCAGCCAGAGGGACCAAACCACTACTTTTACTGCAATACTTTAACTACATGAAGCTCATAATACTTATGTACTTTTACTGCAATACTTTAACTACATGAAGCTCATAATACTTATGTACTTTTACTGCAATACTTTAACTACATCAAGCTCATAATACTTATGTACTTTTACTGCAATACTTTAACTACATCAAGCTCATAATACTTATGTACTTTTACTAAAGTAAAGGATCTGAATACTTCTCCCACCACTGATTGCATTAGTGAAACCATTCATGTAAAGTTTCTATCGTCAGTGGAAAATATTCAGATTAAGTGACTAACTGCAGGTTGCAAAACTCAATGCACTGTTGGAGACAAGGAAGCTTTTGACTAAGGTGTTGTAATAATGTTAATACCCCTGCATTTTATTACACATTACACACACGCACACACACACACCTTCATGCACAAAGCTCACTTCACCTCAACCGCTGCCATAAAAGTCATTTTTACTGCCTGTTATTATTATTGCTCCAGAAAGTGTACAGCATGTAATCATAAATTCATGGAACTTGAATACCGTCTTGACAAGCATCTAAATGGAATACAAACATCATTAATTTGATTATTTACACCTGTGCTTTTCTTTCTGTGACTTGTCAAAATATCTTTCATCATAAAATACCAATTGGTACATTTCCAAATGTTTAATTTCAGTTCATTTAGAGTAACTGCGAGATCACTGATAATGCTCTGTAGTCCAAAAGGAGAACACTAAATGACTAAATTGGACTTGAATGACTAAGTGTGTGTGTGTGTGTGTGTGTGAGTGTGTGTGTGAGTGTGTATTCAGTATAGTGTTACAGCAGTGGTTATACTTGAATGCTGATGTCGACAGTAGCAGCCAGGCTATCCTCATCATCTATGGCTCTGAGGCTTTCTCTGAGTGGTAAAAAAAAAAAAGGACTTTTCCTTTCTTTGATCCTCACTTTTGTCCAAGTTCACTCTGGGAAAAGCGGTCAGCTGAAATTAAATAGCTTTTTTTTGTCTGCTACAGTAATAGTAACTAAATCTTACACACTAGTCCTTTAAAAATCCCTGTCAGTGACACACTGTCTGACCATGTTCTGTACAGTGTAAAACTGGTAGCCTGCCAGCTGCTATCAAGCCAACAAAACAGAGCATTTATGATATTTCCAAAGACCTTTTTTCTTTCATTCTAAGAACAACAAACTGTTAAAAATACATTTTAAAAAAACATGTCGACATAATTGAATTACTGTGATGAGGGTTAAATTGGGTTTGTTTTGGGGGATTGTATTGTTAATTTAAGGGATTATGGAAATGGGATTTGGCTCAAATACATTTTCTGACAATAATCGAAGAACACGTGTGTGCGTGTGTTCCTGTTTGTTTGGGTCAAGGTGTGTGACTTTCAAAAAGGCTTTTCATCTGTCAGCAAAGAAAATCTCAAACAGCTTTTATCGCTTTTACCGCTGTGTGCTCACCTGTGTGCCGCACGTGTGTGTATGTTTACCCCCTCTCGGAACACACACACACACACACACACACACACACACACACACACACACACACAGATTGCAGCATGTATCACAGCTGTGAGGCAGCCGTTCTCAGGCCATAATTACACCTTTTATATTCTGAACGTCTGAATGTCGTCTCGTTGGGGTTTTCCTGGTTGAATGTGACATATATAGTAGTTTATAGTTTATATAACAGTGAAAACATGTTTATTTTATGTTGTGTGAGGACAGCAGCACTTCAAAACACTCAAACACTGTTGACAAGAAGAAATGTACTTGGCATTTCATGGTTTGTTTTGCTGTTGCAAACGTACATAATCATAATTAATAATCTTAATCATTTTGATTTAAATTTGTAAATCTGTGTCACTTATTGGAAACATGTGTGTGTGTTATATTATAGAAGGATAGCTAACAAATGTCAGATGCCATTTTTTTTTTACTCTAACTTTAATAGAGAGCCAAAGTCATGACACCACTTCCTGTCTAGCTTCTGTAATTCAATGCAGACTCAGACTGCTCTGCATCCACTACAGCAGCTGCTATCAGAAATTTAAACCTTTGTTAAGTTTTCATTGTGCACAAAGAAAAACTACAGCTCCCATTAAAAGAACTACAAGTGCGGGTACTTACGTCACTGTTGGTTTTGTCCATATCCATAAAACTCCCCAACTCTTTTTGCTAAAGTCAGTCTAATGCATCTTTCTAGTTGTAATCCGTGTTGTGTAAAGACTCCTCTCTGTCCTACTGTTGTTACAGACGTGTCTGAACTCGCCGTGACCTCCTGACTCACTCATGGACTCGCCTCCTCTATTGAGCTATTACGTGCAGCTTCACACGTCTAGGACTTGTAGGGAATGAGGTTCTTTAAAGGCCGCTAAAAAAATAAATATTGATTAAAGTTCTTAGTTTTTCAGAAAACTCTAGTCCTTCATCTAAACATATGAAGCGAGCCGTACAACATACTATAAAGAAAGGTTCTGTTCCAAGGATGGATTTTCAGCTATTGGCATGGTTGCACGCTAATGGGATTTTTAATGAGGTTTTTCCTCTTCTTGAAGAGAAGTTGGAAGTTCTGGTTTGACTTTGGCTCTCTATATACAGCTTCAGGAGGAGAGGACTCATGGTAAATGTAATGTAAATTGCTTATTAACGATACTTGAGTGATACACTCTCAGCAGCTGCTGGCACTATGGCACTGAGGAATGTTTTGTATTGTGAACATAATAAAACTCTTTGAGTGTCAGAAAACGTGTGTACACTTGCATGTGTGTTGATTTGTTCATGGAGATGTGCCTCACCTTTGATTTAGGCTATGGTTTTTGGCAGGATGAGAGCGAGCGAATGAGCGAGCAGCAGGGAGGTGGAGAGAGGGAGAGAAGGGAGGAAAACCACAAACTGTGTTTTGTTGCAGCCTTAATAAACCAACTAATCCCTTAACACACTGTCTCTGTGAATGTGTGTGTGTGTGTGTGTTGTGTGTGTGTGTGTGTGTGTGTGTGTGTGTGTGTGTGTGTTGTTTCTGCAGGCGCATTGACTACAAACTGAAGAAGCAGGACAGCACCAAAACACTCCTTATAAAGAGTGAACAGCTGCTGAGGATTGAGGAGCATGACTTCGCTATGAGACCAGGCTTCGGAGGTCAGACATACACACACACACACACACACACACACACACACACACACACACACACACACACTTCTTCCTCTTCTTCAGTTGTCCATTGAAATCCAATGACGACATCCACTCCTTTAAAGGTGAAATCTTTGACATCTGAACAGTTCTATCCTGGACCACATAGTTCTATTGCAGGTGGGACATGTATATGTGGTGGTCGTGGTGGCAACCATGCCTGTATTTTTCCTGGCTCTGTTCTACTGTCTTCTGGTTGTCCTCTCTATCTCCAGCATATGAACCCCATCCCTACACAGCTGTTGCCAAGTGATACAGTCAGCAGCAACATCCCCCAGGTCCTCCTTATGCTCATGCTCATGCCAGGTAATTCCCTGGATGTGCTGGAAGCAGCTTATGTGGAAGCATTTTATGGACTTGATGTGACAGCTGTGGGTTAACCAAGCTTTGCAGCTAAAGAGGAGGGGGGTGACACAGACCGCTTGATATACAGCAACCTTTGTGGAGGGATGACGGTTCTTGTTCTGGAAGACCCTGCGCCAAAGTCTCCCAAAGGCAGCTGATGCCTGTTTAATGTGGCTCTGGATGTCATTGTCAGTGTTGCTATCCTCAGAGAGAATGCTCCCTACATATTTGAAAGATGGCACTATTGACAGCTGTTCATCACCAACAGTGAAGGCAGGTAGACTGGGTGGGACACTCCATTGGATGCTCCATTGGCAGACCACTTCTGTCTTGGTGGTATCGACAGTCAGCCCCATCCTGCTGTGCTGCCACAGCAAGGACATTCTGAAGATCCTCCAGAGTATGGGCCACAAGAGCACAGTCACTGCTGCTGTCTTGGTGACACACAGGAGGAAAATGTTAATGGCACTAGCACACACCCCTGCCTCACCCCTGTTTGTACAAGGAAGGACTTGGACTCTTGTCCTCCTATGGTCACCCAAACTGGCGGAGGATGTTTTTTTTTTTGGGACAGCCAAACCTGAGGAGGACATCCCTTAAGAGCTCTCTTTGCTCAGTGTCAAATGCTTTGGGGAGGTCAACAAAGGCCATAAACAGGTCCTGATGTTCCTCCCGGCACTTTCCCTGAAGCTTTCTTCTTCCTAAATCCACACTGCAATTTAGGCAGCATTGACACAGATCACCCACTTTCTGTTGGGATTTTTCAGTTACAAGAGGTGAAGCACTTTCATATGGAGCTTAACCACAATCATACAAAGGTCAGTCCAGCAGTCTGCACCTCTCATGACACGGGTGATGAGAACATCCTTGATGTCACTGCGTTTCATACTGATGAAGTCAATCATGTGCCAATGCTTATAGAGAGTGTTCATCCGCAAGGTCTTATATTTGCCTTCTGCTGGATGCTGGTGTTGGTTATGGTAAGGTTATGCTCAGAACAAAGAGTAAGTAGCCTCATGCCATTTGCATTCACCTTGCCAATACCATGCCTACCTAGCACTCCACTCCATACCCTGTTGTTCTGTCCCACTCTGGCATTGAAGTCCCCAAGCAAGAGGATCTTGTCACTCTTCATCCAGTGCCTGATAACAGCATTCCTTGGCCTCATTCTCAGATGGCAAAGTTGGAGCATAGTGTGGAATAACGTTTCTTTGCCAGGGGGATACGAAGGGTCATTAGCCTTTCATTATGCCAACAGGTGTCTCTGTGAGACTTGGTAGATAGGTGCTTTTGATGGCCAGTCCCACTCCATGGAGATGTCGTCCACCTGGGGGGAAACCTTTCCAGAAGAAGGTGTACCCCATCCTCCTTCATCCAGGAGCCTGGTCTTACTCAAGGCAGTAATGTTCATGTTGTAGCCCCTCAGCTCAGCAGTGATAAGGGCTGTTCTGCAGTGAAATCTGTCAGAGATGCCATACAAGTCCAGGAGAGTCCTCACATTCCATGTTGCCAGTTTTAGGTTGAATTATTTCTATTGCGACCACAGTAGTGGAATGACCCGATAGGCACAGTAACCTATCCAGGTGAGTGATTGAATTGGCAATTTTTAGGCCACCTTTTCTAGGCCCTTCTCCAGTTGGGGTTAGCAGTGCAGCCCCTAAATAGGGCTGCTCCGTCACACGGGGGTCTGCTGAAAACAGCTGGAACTCAGTCCCAGTTATTAGTGACCAAATACCCTGTGCCTCTACCATGCAGGGTTCTGACTAACAGCTCCCGGTCCGTTCATACCTGCTCCTGTTGCCAGATACCCCATCGCCATCAGAGTTCAACCATATGTAAGGACCAGGTATTGTTCACTGTGGTTAAATGTGGAGACCTGCACAAGCAATTAGCACTGTCCTCACCATGATGAGGTAGATCCCGATGGTAAGGATGGTCCCAGGACAACCAATCGCAAATCTTGGCTGCAGGAGGCTGCCGGGTCCTTTGTCTATCCAGGCCAGCCTATTGCGCTCCCCCAGCACATTGCTTTTCTGTCAGGGTGTGCTCCCTTAGCCTTTGTCTCAACAGACTTACCACATGGCAGTGGGGCTATTTGCCTATAGCTGGGACAGTGGTTGAAGGGTGCTGGGGCATGTCCACACAGTGGCGGGTCTGCACACTGAGATACCCAGTTTCCATGTGTGGCCCTGGGGAGGCACTGCAGGACTCTTGGTTGTGGAGAGGCTCTGTACTGTACTGTACAGTACACACTCGGCTCCTCTTTTCACCCTCTGTTAACGAGGCTAGCCAGCGGCAATAGCTGTAAGCAGAGAGTAACAAACAGCCTCCTTAATAGAGGGTGAAAAGAGGAGCCTGGTGTGTAAGCCTCCTTCTGCCAGTACAGACCCTCTCTACCACCAAGACTCCTGCAGTGTCTCCCCAGGGCCAATAATAACCACAAGGCGGCATGCAGCATTCACTAACTACAAGCACTACTACACTTCTGCACTACTGCACTAGATGCTTCACACACACACCTCATTTCATCTCAGATCCCAGATAATTTAATCCACTCACTCACACATCGTCTAACAGAAAAAAAAGCACTTCTTGTCCCACGCTGATGATGATGATGATGTGTAGGCAGTGGTTTGATGATGTGAGGATGGGCACTGGGTCACCCAGACAACGGATGTGTCAATCCAAAATCGCCAGCTCTGACCCAGATTACACTACATTGTGTGGCAGCACGAGTGTGTGTGCGTGTGTGTGTGTCTGAGCATTTGAAATACAGTAGGACTCTGTGTGCTCACTAAAATGGGATTGTGTGTTCCTGTGTGTGTTTCTGCAATATAATGAGTGCCTCTATGTGTGTGTGGGGGGGTGGGGGGTGGGGTGGGGGGCACTGTGTGGGTCGGGGGGATTCGTGTGCATTAATCTGGATTATATTCCAAGTCTGGAGCAGATGGAGGGGTGGGAAACAAACTGCTGTCTGCAATGAAGATCATCACTATCAAACACACAACAATCCATGCATAAAGAAACATATTCCGTGCAAGCACATGACGCAAAATGCCACATGATTTCATGTATAAGAAGAATCAGAGGACATTTACTGGGGCTGGTAGTTCATAAGAGGGATTATGGGTGAAAATTATACTGATATATGAACTAAAAGCTCTTGGGAAGATGTACTTTGTAACTCTATAAGTTACTCTTTGTGTATATATATAAAGGCGCTATCAAGAGATATTCATTGTTAGCATACATAGGTGAGAAATTAAGTACATTTACTCACACAAGTACACCTTTTTACACATATATTTCCATTTTTGGGAGGCTTTCTAATTTTCCTCCACTGCATTTGAGAGGGAAATATTGTACATTTTACCCCACTACATTTATCTAATGGCTGGAGTTATTTTGCAGTTTCAGATGTTACATCCAAGATGAGACAAATATTGCTATAGTCAAATGACAGCTCCCTTAGAAGATTTTTAAGAGCCATGAGCAAAATTCTGTACCAATCCATGTTGTTGATGTTGCAATATTTCCAACCAGTCCTCCAAATTTAATGACCGAATACCTGGCTCAACCATGTGTTTCCAGAAGGACATATTGGCAGGACAACATCAAACAAATTGTCTGTGCTTTCCGAAACCATTACACATCACTGTTAGGAAATAATAATGTTTTATGATGTGACACCGCTGTGGTTCGGTTTAGGGAGAGATCATGGTTTGGGTTAAAATTATCACTTTGTTAAGGTTAGAGAAACATGTGGTGCAGGCTAAAGTTTATACTTCCTGAAACTTAGGTGGCCTTTGTCGTCATGGCTACAATAATAACCACAGGGTTAATGTTAGGGGACGATTGTAGTTATGCTTTTTTTTTAAAAAAATATCTCAACTCGCGATTGAAAACAGGAAACAAACAACTCTCTCCTGTGGCAAAGTCCACTGTTGGGTTAAAGCCTCCATCCACCCAATGCGCCACCTCCAAATGAGGAAATTTGTGTATATAGATGTCATCTCCATTGCACCACTGGCATCTGTCACTCAAACGTAACTATATCTCGTTTTTGGGCGCCTGATATTATGACCTATCGTGTCGTTTTTCATGGGAGGACAGTCTCAATATTTCACAGGATAACCGAATACTTTAATCCGCTGGTGGCACTATAGGAATAGTCAGAGGTTCACCAAAGTCAGTAAGATCTGTCCTCTGAGAAACATGAATGTCTGTATAAAATTTCATGGTAGGAGTCAGGATGCTAACTGTGGTTTCCAGTGTCAGCCTGGGGAACTTTGTGTCCCCAATCAATCATTCCCACCTAAGTGGTTTTACAGTCATTGTAAGAATGACCAAAAGAGGCAGCACATCACCAAAATGTAAACATAAGTCTTTTTAAGTTTTTGAACAAAGGACAATGGTGTCATTTTTCTTGTGACAACAGTCTCTTCCTTTCATTCTTTAAATGATTTGAAAGCAGGATAATCCCAACAAAGAAATGATCTACAAGGTTTTTATTAAAACTACTGTAACCTTTACTCTTTGTAGATTTTACTGCTAATATTTGTTTAGCTAAAGTAGAGATCTGAACGCAAGTCTTGAGCTGCTAATGGAATATTTTTTCACTGTGGTGTTGCTACTTGTGCTCAAGTAAAGGTTTTCAGTGCTTCTTCTACCGCTGGTTCCCGTCCTATCAAGCACATTTTGACTCTCTTGTTTAATTCCAGGACTTTTATGAGCTTGTCTCAGTGTTTTTTGTGCCTTTCTGACCCTGATACATACCACACAGCCTCCTTGTTGTCATCATATCTCCCTCTTCCTCTCCTCTTTGGTCTATATGGTTGGTTGGTGTCCTGCATGCGTCTGTGGTCCTGCCTGTCGCTCAGGCTGGGGACAACAAAAGCACCACTGTCTGCCCCACGGCCCTGTGGCATTTCCATGGACTATAATTTTACCCTGAAAAGGAGGGAAATCTCAGCTTTTTCTGCCTCCGATAAGCCTATAGCCCCGTGTGTGTGTGTGTGTGTGTGTGTGTGTGTGTGAGTCACTCAAGAAGCTGAAGAATCAAAACCATTCCCTCCTCAGATCCAGAAATACTCCATGTGACATTTTTATGTTATTTCTTGCACGTGTTATGGGCTTGTAGTATATCTATATCTAGGTTGACCTTTAAAGGATGTCTATAAACTTAAATGAATCCCCACAAACTTGTGCTATAACTCCACATCAGACCACCTCATTCCTTCCACGTTACACATCATGACACCAAATGCCTGTAATTGATTTACAAGCAGATCCTGGTGGCTTGCCAGAGGCTGCCATATTTTTGCTGCATCTCTTATTGTTACAGTATGTGACCTCGCCTCGCTGCAGTTCCAGGTAATCAACCTTAGGTCTAATTGCAAGATTCATTCCTGTCATAAAAAAAGAGGATTGGCAGCATGAAAAGGTTTAAAAAGTTGCTCTTGAGGGAGAGTTTTTTGCTACTGTGGTTGACAGGAAAAACATGCCTAACTGTCCGTACATTTTGGAAAATTTGACAGGGTGCAGGGTATTGCCTCGAAGCTAACACTAGCTTGCTGGGCGCTGCACACTTGGGGTAAAGTTGGCTACTTTAGCTACATTGTTCTAACAGGCCAGGTATCATAATCAAGTAACAATAAACTCAAATATTGCAACAATAGTCCGACAAGAGTCCTGGAGCCGGTGAGTCAACTGTGGCTTTCTGTTAATGGTTTGTGGTCTCCAAGTCCAACATGAGATAACCCCGATGACATCTCTATGACATCATCAAGGTTAAGTTTTAAACTTTGGAGTGCTCCTTCCAGAGCACGTTTTCACAGGCCAAATAGTACTTTTCATGACATGCACATCTAATTATCTAGACATACTGTATTTTTAGTTAAAAGGACCATAACAAAGCGTTCTGCAAGATTCAGCTTCTTAACTGCAATTCAATTTTAAAATTGAATTGCATTTGCCAGAGTAGTAGCAGAGAGTAAAAAA
Organism: Thunnus maccoyii; assembly: GCF_910596095.1. Taxonomy (NCBI): domain Eukaryota; kingdom Metazoa; phylum Chordata; class Actinopteri; order Scombriformes; family Scombridae; genus Thunnus; species Thunnus maccoyii. Next base: position 4,057,645 of record NC_056553.1, read on the forward strand.
AGAGTATTTGTATCTGTTGGTTCTAGTTAGTGGCAGTCTGAAAACGGAGCCAAAATGCAAGACAAATGATGTATGATAATACAGAGGAGACTTTTCAAATCAATTAACAATATTATAACCCTGACAACTTTGGTTTTGTTACCCTCAGCTTCTTCTGTCTATGTGTGGAAGTGCCTCTGATGTGTATGCATGTGTGTGGGTGGGTGTAGTTTAATGTAATGTAATGTAATTAAATGAACACAATGGCTGTCTGGAACTGCAGGGAAAATACATCCTAAAGTTTCCAAAATGGTCAGCCGTGATGTGAAGCATATGTTATTTTTACTGTAGTAAGTGAGCTTTAACATGTACAATCACTGGTTTGGTCCTTTATAGGTTTAGTAAATAAAGGCTATATATGTGTGTGTGTGTGTATGTGTGTGTAGGCTAAAAATCTACAGATTCAGGCAGCTGTGAGCACAGCTTTGATTACATTACAGTTTTTCAGTGTTACGCATGGTTGGGCGGAGTCAGGTTGGATTGTGTGGAAGTCTGACTGTTTATGTCTGTTTATGTTCTCCAAAAGCTGCCCAGAGAATCACCTCTTAATCCATCTCCACCTCTCTCCTTTCCCCCTCCTTTGATTGGTGGGGATGGAAACTCGAATGAAAACACTCGACGGGGGCTGGACAGAAACATCCTGAGACCTTAAAGCTGCATTATGCTGCTTATGACTGCATGAATTGATCCATCTGCAGCGTTGTGTTCAGGGATTAAACGACTCAGTCTAAAACGCTGAGCACACAAACATTTTGGGACAAAAAAATAATGGCCTTAAAGCTGCATCAGGCAAGATTTTTATGTTATTGGGGTAAACTGAGAATGTCACCAGAGCTGGATTTGGTGACAATCTGTGCAACAGACAAGAAATTAAACAGAAACCTTCTGCTGCCATACGGGGTCATGTGCAGAAAAAACAAATTCCAGGTCACGCTCTGGAAATGCAAACTGCACCTCCTTTACTTCAATTATGTAAAACTTGTAGAGACAAGAGGTAGCTGTCAGTCACTTAATTGGTTAATGGTATGAGCTAAGTCAATAAGAAAAATCTCACCATCCATTTCAGTCCTGACACTTAAATCCCGAGGCTGTGATTTTCTGTCATGGTGAAACAGGTTCAGTAAGTGTTTTTCTTTTTCCTCAGAACAAATGAGAGACAAACTTGTCTGAACACACAGACATGATAAACATATTTTTAGATTCAGTGGCACTTTCTAGCATATTATTATCTCATTACCACAATGTTGATCACAGATATACTGCATGTCCATAAATCTGCTTAGAAATAATTAGAAAACAGACTTATAACCTCAGAACTTGCCTGAGAGTAATTACATTTTTAAGTTTTCTTGTAGCCCAGATGTGATCTCAATTTGTTTTTTCAGGGTGGTTACCCTTACACCAACATATGTCTTCAGTCTACATGACAGATGTTAAATGCTTTTTGCAACCGCTAGTATAAAAAAAAGTGACATTGGTGGAACAGGTACATTACTTCCAACTTTCTCTCCTTCTGAAAACAAAATGGCAATTCAGTGTAAATCAGTCAATTCTGTCTATTTGGTCAATGATGCGAATTTACACGTTTCAGATTTCACCAAATTTGAACCCTACATGAAAGCACAGCACAAATTTGATTTGCCTCCAAGGGTTAAATCCACACATAATGACAGATCCATGAACGCTGATGCTGAACAAATGTTGATAAGACAGCAGAAGCACTAAGACAATTTTTAAAAGTTTTCCATCCCTAATAAATTGTACAGTAATAAATTGTGTTTTTTACCTGTATGCACGATAGTCCACAGGTAAACACGAGCCTTGACACCTACACCTAGGTTCACAATTTTTCAAGTCTATCATAAAATAACAGTCAGGAGCCCAAATGAACATTGAAACATGTTTTTTGCTTGCTGTAATCATTCCTCCTGTTCATACTGACCATTAGAAGATCCCTTCATAATGCACTTACAATGGAAGTGATGGGGGACAAAATCCACAGTCCTCCTTCTGTGCAACAAATGTATTTAAAAGTTTATCTGAAGCTAATATGAAGCTTCAGCATCCAAATGAGTCAAATCAAGTAGATATCTTTCAACGTTACAGTCTTTTTAGAGCCAAAGTCCCTCTTTTTGTTACTATATATAACATATGGACGTTACATATGGACACCTGACTGCTGTTGTAAGACATACTTGAAAAATTGTGAACCCGTCCTTTAATACCACAAAAAAGGTTAAATTACCCCATTACAGTCCTAACTACTTCACTGTAAGTCCATTCTCAGTGTTTGTGCACTGCAGGTTTCAAGCTTCCATATCACACACGTCTAAGTTGCATACTGGACCACGATTGGCACCAAACTAGTTGTGATGTCACAAATCCTGCGGGTAGGTACACGTGTTAAAATCAGATGTAAAGCGAGCACAACACACACAACACACATCCAACTGAAGGAACAAGAAGGAAAACTTATTTTTGAGAGGACAGGGACTTTAAAAATACTGAACCTTGAGAGTTGAACTTGACCTCCTTTTACTAGTCTCTCTATAAAAGTCCTGCCTCACGTCTTAAACATACACTAACTGGGTGCGACATGGGAAAAGGAAAGAAGTAAAAAAGTGAGAGCAAGTGACCTTCTGTTCCAGGTTTTTCTCACCAACAGCAGTCGTTGTCGGGGCTACGCTAAATGTTGAGTCTGCACTGCTGGTGGTTTTACGAGTCACTCCAGGACAAAGCCGGGCTATGGCAGGAGCTTTATGGTCCTGGCTGTCAGATAAACTTCATTAAATAAAGTGTTTATTGAGCTGCCGGTCCTGCTAACATTCAAGTGGAATTAACACACTTTACATCCAGGTACACGCAAGAAAATACACACATACATACTTTCAAGAATGTCTTTTTTTTTTCTTGCTGTCTTTGAGGTTGAAAGCAGGAATGTAACCTGGTAAACCACGTCCAGACAGAGGTCGCAGACAAAACCCAAAACCAGTGAGAGTGAGGCTGTGTGTGTGTGTCTATGCATACTAAACCAGCAGACATGGTTTTGGAGATTCACAGTTCAAAAGACACCGGCATTGTCTTGATTTTTACTTTTTTCTCTTTTGTATTTGAGTTTAATAAACTAAAATAATTTATAAAAAACCTGAAAACAGAAGTGTGCGCACACTCACAACCACAGATAATAAATCAATTTCTAATATGCCAATGACTACCTGTGATTACAGCAATACCAGAATTAACAAAATGTATGAACAAGCCACAGATAATCCTTACTAGCCATGTAGGTTAAAAAAAAAGTGGGTTAAATCTGACAGAACAATGACACTTTTAAATCAAGCCAGTGTCATTTTTTGTCCACTCTAAAATATATCAAAACAACTATTAGCTGGATTGCCATGACATTTCCCACAAACATTAACAGTCATCAGATAATGAAGCCTGCTGCCTGGTGCTACCACGAGGTTGATATTTTAGGGTTTTGAGTGATATGTATTAACAACTATTCGATGGATTGACATGTAATTTGGTACACACATTCATATTCTCCTCACAATGAACTACAGTAACTCTAGTGATCCCTTAAAGGGGACATAACATGCTTTTTATGATTTTCTGTTAGTTATATACTGTTATGATGTTGGATGTCTATGCTAAAGTTACAGAACTTGAGGTTAACATATGTAGAAATGCTCCCTACAAGTCAAAAACCAGGGCTTCAACCTGCTTTGAACACTTTGTTTACAGCTTCTTTTTTTTTATACCTTTGCCATTAAAGGGCCGTCCACTCTGTAGCTATTGTAGGTTGCTAAGGTGGTTGCTAAGGTTGTTTCATGGGCTGCCCATGTTGCCCACTCTCATATTTCAGATTGAATTTGGGCTCGAATGGGTACAGATGTATTTGAGAAGTTGCCTTCACGAGTAAAGAATGAGAAAAAATAGTAAAATCCTGCTACTATTGTTTATTTGTGTAGCCTCTGGAGTCAGAGGAAGCCTCTTGAAGCTGACCAATCAGAACAGAGTGGGCCCATTGGGAGGCGGGCCTTAAAGAGACAGGAGATAAAACTGCCTGTTTCAGACAGAGGCTGAACTGAGGGGCTGCATAAAGGGCCAGTATAAGATAAATAAGGAGTTTTTAAACTGTAAATCATAGTGCTAATTAGCAAATGCTATTATGCTAACACACTAAACTAAGATAGTGACAAGGGCAAACATTATACCTGCAAAACATTAGTATGATAACAGCCATTATGAGCATTGTAGCAAACTGATGTTAGCATTTACTGTAGCTAAAATCATTGCTGCAATAAAGAGGGAGACTCTCAATGGACAACGGAGACAGTCGGAGGTGTCAGTAGGCTAGTTTTCGATTGCCTTGCTAGCTTGTCTAGTTGTACTATAAAAGAGGGCAAAGTGAAGAAGAACAAAACACAACTGTCACTGGAAAATGAGTAAAACTGTACTGTAAAGAGGAAAACATAGTTAAGTTTGTGAATCAACCTGCTGTATTTCTTTATTTTTTCACCTAATTTATCAGATTTTGAAAATCACATTTAAGGATTCTTCGGTTACTTTCCAGTCTCTGCATCATAGATTTATTAACATAATTTTCCTTCAAATTCTTGAATGTGTGGATCTTTTGCCAAGCAAAACATTTCCACCACCTCTGATCAGAATGTCTGCTCAGAGAAATAATAACATAATAAGAACATAATAACAAGGGCACAGCTCAATGTCAATGAAGTAAAAACATAACAATAAGTTCCTGCCAAAATGTGTCTGTTGTAACATTTTTAATTTAAAACTCATAAATCAATATTGGCAAACCCACAGTCACTGTGCTCTATTAGACTAACGTATTGGCTCACACAGTGGTCAGTCCAGGGCTTCCAATTCTCACACACTGACCATGAGCCTTTTCACACGCCAAACGTCCATTTTCTCACACAATGAAAAACAAATTCATAACTGATAATGTTGTGGTGTGAAAAGAGGACACTGACCAGTGACCAACTAGTGCAGATGGCTGTTTCTTGACTTAATCCAAGAGGTGATGTGGTGTAGAAATGCAGAAAATTTGTTCCAAATTACAAATTTTTTCCTAGGGCAGGACCGTGGTCCGCATCCACCAATTATGTATCTTTCCATGTTTGCTTCCTCATTATAAAACATAACCAGGCGCCTGTGCACATACGTACTTATCCACGCACACACATAGCCTACATACTGTACTAAGCACACACATATGGAAAAGATGTTGGTTCATAAGGCCAGAGAGAGGTCGAGTGGGTCAATTTACCACAAATAATTCTCACCAAGGCAAGAGTCTCCTGTGCCAAAGTACAGCCTCGACAGAGCAGCTGGCATCGCTGTACACCTGTTTAGCTGTCTGGGTTACATTTAACAGTTCATTTAGCATTAAAATGACTATATTTCAACAAGTAGTTAGGACCTACTTTACATTTAAAATAGTCATTTTAATGCTGTTTGAACAACAACTTTGTGAAGCCTAGATCTTTCCCATTAGAAGCAAGCTCAGTGAATGAGGTGAAAATTTAAATTTGACAGAACTGGTTTTGCAGTTCTGTAACCTGACAGTCAGCCACTCTTGCAGTGCATTCCTTTCATTGTTAAGCTTTTAACATTGATTCCAATGAACAGCCTGGAAGTGTTTATGAGTTTAAGACGACTATGAAATCATTCCTCATGTTTGTGGTCGAGGCAGGAATGCGGGTTAAAATTAGCCAAGTAGATTTTTGGAAAAGAACAGGACCATCAAACATTGTTACGGGGTGGATAAATGTCCTGAAACTTCCCAAAGTTTGTTAAGTCATGATTACTTTGTGGAGGCAGAGCAGCAAACAGGGATTGAGTAGCTGTGATTGAAGTGTGGGTTTTTTTGGGGAGGGGGGATTTGAGCTGTTTAGCTATTTCTGCTCTGTTTGTGTGCACAAATCAGGTTGTTCAGGTTTAGCGGTTAAACAAGCTTAATCTGCTAATGAGGCGGATGCAGTGGGGGAGCGTGGAAGACAGATGTGGGTGGCTGCGGTGAGCTGGTGGTGAGGACAAAGGATGTTGTTACCAGTGTTTGACCAAAATGAGGTTTGAGAGCCAACACCGATGATAGGATTGAAGAGATGCTATCGAAGCTACTGAATTTTCATATCATTTTATACCAAATATTAACAAATATTCAGTATTTTCTCCAGATTTGTATTCTTTTAGGATGGAAAAAGATCTTGCAAAGACTGGAGATCTTGCAGCATCACTATTTACAAAAAAGGTGTCCTCCTGTACTTGTATTTTTACAACTTAAAACAGCTACACAGTTTATACAGCTGCCCCACATCAACCACCTTCAACCACCAACTATCTGGACACAGCACTTTCAGCTGCTGGATGTTGGAGTATTTCTGTTTGGAAACCTGCAAACTGCATGAAATACAGTATAAAAACAACAGCAGCAGCCTGGATAATTAAACAAAGGCAGAAATTCACAGGTTTAACTTGAAGTCTGAATCACATGTGAAAAACCAGTAAATAAAAGAGGAAGTCATGTTATACAGAAAAATGAAGGGTGAATAAATGTTTGTGTGACTTATAGAAAGGGAAGATAAATGGCCACAAGAATGCTGAGCTTTGAAGTTTCATTAGGAGTCATTAATAAAACCATCATGTTAGGAAAGTAGTTTAAACACACACACACACAAACACACAAAGGTCAATCATTTACTGCATACTGCAATTAGAAACTGAGTACAATCAGCCACCATCAGTAATCAATACAAACACACATTATTAGGCTGTAAACCATTAATCAAACCAATAACTAACAGCAGTGAACATCAGACAGCCTTATCGTACTCTAGCTGTTCCCTGGAGTTTCTGTAGTGGTGTCAAAATGTTAAAAATACACATACCAGTAGTTGAAATAAACTGCAGCTTCCTGTGCTCTCCGGGGAAAATATTTATGCCAAATCACCCTGCTGTAAAATCCAGCTAGAACCAGCTTCAAACTTTAGCTGGTCATTAGCTGGTCTTGCTGGATTTACCTGGTGGGCCAGTTTGTTCAAGCTGATTTAACTGGTGATCAGCTGGTAGACCAGTTTTGTGTAGCTGGTTGAGAGGTGGAGCAGCCAGGTTGGTAGTGCTGGTGTAACTGGTCAGGTGGTTTCAGACCAGCATGGCCATACTGGTGTAACTGGTCAGGTGGTTTCAGACTAGCATGGCCATGGTATTTTTTTGGTTGTTGCTTTAGACACTAACATGGTTGGGTTTCAATCAAATTTCATAGAACATGCTGAGCAGGCTGAGCCAATAAGCGAGCTTTGTGGTGGCAAAAGGCCCCGTGGCCAACAGGTTGCCCCAACATATGTAACATAAAACATCCATGAAAGAGATAAAATTACATTAGAACGCAAACAATTCTATAAATAAATAAAAGAAGGCATGCACAGCTGCATTAAAAAAGTAGTGACAGCCATAGTGTTTAATGGCTATCGCAGCGGGAAACCAAACTAACTGTACAACCAAACTCATTTCACAGCTGAAAAGCAAACAGTTGATGTTGCGTAGAAGCGTTAGTATTTCGTTTTGAATAATTAGCAGCATGTGTTAAAAAAAGGCACCAACACAGTACACCTGAGCTGACATCATGCTAGCTTGCGGCATGACAGAAGTTAGTGCTACCAGTTAGCAAGCGAGCTAACTGCCAAACGATGGCGTTTACTTGCATCCCAGCTTTCAGTTTAACATGATGTGCAGCAGGTGAGCTTCCTAGCAGGACATTAAACTGCTGTAGATTTCACCAGCAGATTGGAGATGTGGTATGAAGTGCTCGCCATGTCGGTGCTGTTACCCGTTAGCCTCCTGCTAGCAGACTGCGCTCCATCACGGAGCTGAACTGATAACATGCACTGTAGCACGATACAAACGATCTCTCTGGAAGGGCAGATTGTTGAGACATTTGAATCGTTCACGATCTAATATTGTCATATCCCCCATAACTCCTAATGTGTTGTTTCCAATATCAAAACTACAGTGTTTTATTGAATGTTCACAAGTTTAGAAAGAAAACAAAACAAAAGAACACAAGAACACAAGTTATCCTACTCCAGACACATACATGAACACACACACACACATAGTCAAATCTACACATAACCACACAATATATACATACATCAGTGTTCTTCACTTCACTTGTACTATTTATTTCATGGGTGCCGCACTGGCAGGACAGTCTATCAGAGAGCTGCACTAATCATGAAGTAATTCTGTCGACTAATTTGTCATCCCATGATGAACAATATGTAATGCAGCCAATACAATCTGAATTAAAAACAGGCTTACCTTTATACAGGGATGAGCAGAGCCATATGTTTCCTTGTCTTTCTTCATGTTGTATTCTTAGTGTGTTGTTGCAGTCCTTGTGAATTATGTGTATTGGGTGGTTTGTCTCAGCCAGCAGCTAAGTTTACAAGAATTTGCCAGATTTTAAGATACATGGCAAACTCACATAAACAGTTAGGCTGCATACTGACAGCGTTTGTGTTATTAGCTTAAACAGCACGCTGTGGTTGTGTAAAACATAGCGGCGGTGGATGGGACACTGCTGGCAAAGCAGGTGAAAATATCGCTTTTCTACATGTTTATGCTTGTTGAACAGGTGGTTTGATAAAGTACAGTAACGAGCGTAGTTGTCGTCAACTCGAGTAAAACATTATCTTTCACTTCACCTGGTTCACTGAGTCAACTCTGTCCTCCTCCTCTGCTGTCTGCTCTGTGTTTCTATGTGTGTGTGTGTGTGTCTGTGTGAGACACAGAGGAGAGGACAATGTAATCCAGACAAAGTCTCGCTCAAGGAGAAGTCTCGTTCTGAAATCTCGTGAGATTTGACTTGTAAAAATCAGCTAAATATTCAATCAAGTTCAACAGTTGTTGTCCCCATCAGTCACTTAGACACAAAAAGATGGGAAATAGGGTCCAGGTTGAAAAATACCTAAGTTTCCCTTTAAGGCTACAAACAACCCATAATGCAACACTCACGGTAGGAGGTGGTGTTACAGCAGTATTCTCTCCATTCAAAAAGAATATCTGATCTGATCAACACATAATTGTTTAGTGCTCGAATAATAGATGAACCCCACTTTTTTAAATGTAATTTTTGGAATAAAACATTGTCTTATATTCAGGCCAGTATGGTAATGATGTTCTTCTTCTGTTGCTGTTTTAGGTGCAGCCATCCCAGTAGGCATTGATGTGCAGGTGGAGAGCATCGACAGCATCTCAGAGGTCAACATGGTGAGGACTCAGTTTGTCACATTATTCTAAATTTATTTCCAAACTAGTGGTTTCATGCAGCTTTGATGACATGAAAAACATTCACATCATGACTTTTTACACCTTTTCTATCTACTAGTGAATGCTCTGTGTAGTTTAATGGCAGAAAATGTACACAATTCAATCAATTAACGGTTAATTAATATAAGTAAGTTAACCTGTGTGAAAAAAACATGTCATAACATGTACGGTATGTTCATATATCTGTTAACATTAACAGTATGATTCTATGACTGGTCATTTTTTCACTTCTTTATTTTAGATCTTAAACTTTTAGTATTAAAAATAAGTTTGAATGTTCATTGAATTTTTGGTAAAAATTAAGACACAACAGTTGTGTTCTTACATATTTAAACCTGCCTTCAAAGGGTCAAAATCTGCACCTCTGGCAGGTTTTGTCCACTTAAAGATTTCAGAGGGTTTCAAAAAGGTTGTGGCGTCTTCTTCTGAATTAAGGTGAAGGCCAGCCTGACATCACTTCCTGTCGGTTCGCTTTATCTGGGCTCTGACCCCGTGATGGCTCTGCTTTCAACTCGACTGGCCACTTACAAGTGATTTACTCCAACCAAGAGAGATAAATGGTGGAGGGGAAGGCATTGTTATAGCAGCCAGGACTGGAATGGTAAAAATCTGCATGTGGTCCGTCCCCCACTTTAGGCTTCAGTAATATTTTCTCTTCAGGCAGACTGCAGAAAAACGTCCATCTCATCCATCTCACACCAGATTCTAAATCTTTTAAGCTCCAAATACTCCCAAAATAACAGTGACACCATGTTACAGATCCTGTTACAAAGAGAAGGTTTATAAGGTTTGAAAAGCTTTTATAGTAGGAGAGAACGGGGTAAATAGAGCCACCCCGTTTATCTAGGTAACCACCAGCAAAAGTAATCATGTGACCACAATTTAAGATAGTATAGTTCATCTTAATCAATCCATCTTGGACTCAAGCACATGGAGAGCAAGTGAATTCATCATGTTACTAAAGTTATCAGTCTTGTATCGTAATTAAAAAAGATAAGTTATGGACATTATTACATGTTAATTTAAGTCAGTGTAAGCTACAAAACAAGGTCATAAACTCAGCATAACTGTAGCTCTGAACCACTGTGTGAAACAGTTTTGTCAAAATGGAGGTTGGGGGGTAAAATGTGCCAATGATGTTGGGGCAATTCAGTCAATGGATCAATTTACCCCCAAAATTATTTTCTGATATTCTAGAGACCAGAGACCCTGTTCATGTTAATGTTTGATCACTGTTACAAGTGCTATAGTGTTGATGAATAAATACCTAATTGTTAACTAATGTTAAGTTTAAGCCACACACAAACAAGCTGTACATACAGACGGGTGACAAATTAAAGGAGAAGCCAACATAAAGTGTCTTAGTAAGGTGTTGGACCACCAGAACAGCATTCGATGTTTTGATGATGGTGGTGGAGAACGCTGTCTAACACATCAGTCCTAAATCTCCCATAGGTGTTCAGTTGGGTTGAGATCTGGTGACTGTGAAGGTCATAGCATATGATTCACATCATTTTCATACTCATCAAACCATTCAGTGACCCCTCGTGCCCTGTGAATGGGGGCATTGTCATTGAAATGGAAATATATACACTTATGTTATTGTCTTAAGATTATGTTACACTGTAAGACTTTCTGATCTCTGCTTCCTGTGTGATAATGTTCCTAACTCTAAACACTGTAACTTTAGAGGGAATGTGCAGGGAGGAAAGGCAGATAAGGATTTGGCCTTCAACTCTTCATTCTCAGCAGAGACTGAAAGAAACTCCCTAGAGATACGGTGAATTAACTAAAAGTAACTGTTAGGGTGATGAATATGTGATGATTGTGATGCATGTGGCTGTATATACAAGTACCAACACTGAACTTCATTCAATATCTCTTCAGCCTAGCAAACTGGGAGATCTGGACTTGCAAATATGTATTCTGGATATTGCAATAAAACTCTGAAAGACAACTTGCTCTCTGTGAATTCATCTTAAATTACCACTACAGTCATCCTGGAAGAAACAACTCCCATCAAGGTAGAAATGTTTCATCATAGGATAAAAGTGATCACGCAGAACACCTTTGTATTGATTAGCAGTGACTCTTCCCTCTAAGGGGACAAGTGGACCCAAACCATGCCAGTAAAATGCCCCCCACAGCATAACAGAGCCACCAGACCTTCTTACTGTAGGGGTCAAACATTCAGACCTGGACCAGTTTTTCCTTTAATTTGTCACCTGTCTGTATACAAAAAAGCACATTTACACACATATTCTTTCTGTAGCTAACACAAAGATCACAGTTTAATCTTTACTCAAATTTGTTTGATTTTGTGTCATTTTTATATCAGTATTTAATGGTAACACCATTTACCCATAGAGCGCTCAATTTACTCCTACCTTGGGGCAAATTGTGCCATTGGACTAACTTTTTTTGATGGGTCATTGTTCTAAAACCATAATAATTAGATAACTTGTTTTAATTTCCATGGGTAGACAACAATCTGAGGTATATATAGGAAGTATTATTTGAAAAAAATATACTTTCATTTTGCAGTAAAATCATTAAATGTAAAAAGTGGCTCATGTTACCCCGTTCTCCCCTATGTTTCCATAAATAAGGAGATTTGAAAATGATTCAGTTGTCTGGTATTATGTTTCCTAAAGGATTTCACCATGACTCTATACCTGCGTCACTACTGGAAAGACGAGCGGCTGGCGTTTCCATCTCGTAACAACCAGAGCAGGACGTTTGACTCACGGCTGGTGAAGAAGATCTGGGTTCCTGACGTGTTCTTCGTCCACTCCAAACGCTCCTTCATCCACGACACCACCATGGAGAACATCATGCTGCGGGTCTACCCCGACGGAAACATCCTCTACAGCGTCAGGTACAGGACAGGTGTGGGTGGAGGTTAAAATATGGAGGTGATGGAGGTAGGCTACTGATGAAAACAGACAGTCTGGAAGGCAAAGATTCTGCCAATGAAATATAAATAAGAACTTACAGGCACAAAAGGATGTTTTATCAGGTGTCCTCTTACAGTAATTTAACCCTTTGTTGTGTTATCTGAACAAAAGTGACAGTTGACTATCAGTAGTTGTAATGTTATGAACTGCAAAATGTATCCATCCCATAGTCTCATATTCAGCCCTTCAGGCAACTTTAGCTTTCTGCCTTATAGACATGTATTAGCGTTAGCTTATGCTGCGTTCATGTCATATCAGAGTTCATGTAATTAAGAGTTTCCAACCTGTAAATCGTGTTCTTGTCAACATCCAAACTGTAAATTAGCACTAGTTAAGTAAGGGTGTTTTCAAACCTGTGTTGTTAAGTCCAGTTGAATCTGACTCTGGTTTGTCGCCCCCCACCCTCCCCCACTCTCCCTCTCCCTCTCCCCCCCTCCCCTCCTGAGACCCTTTAGAGGAAGTGGTCTCTGTACGGTCGCAAACAAATTCCGGAGCGGTTTATTTGTGGTGGGAACATGATCCGATCTCCATCTGACCGAGTACAAGGTGTACTCGTGTGTTTTGTATCTGGAGAATGAATCAAGATCCAACCTGAACTAACAATAAAGAATGTTGCCCTCTTGATATTTGTGCAGTTTGAAGCGTCTTCAGGATCAGTTTTCATGTGCGTTTTTACGTTCTCACTCCCACCTCGGACACATCTGACCAATGAGAGGAGAGAACGTTCTCATCTGGCTTGTAGTGATGCTTTTTTGTTCGCTTGAAAAAGAAACGGAACCAAGATTCAGACCAGAGCAAACAAACTACAGGTTTAAAACACCCATAATTAACTGTCAACACTCACCAAGCATTGAGCCAAAGCTTAATAACAAAAACAAAAATATAATTCACATGTAAGACTTATAAACAGTAACTGAAACTGAATAAATTGAGAAAATAAGACAGAGAGAGAGAGAGAGAGGAGAGGACGGTTATGTTCAGGTTTCCATGGCAACAGCAAGAAAGGTCTATCCAGGACACAATGGATGAAGTCTGCAGGTGTAACTGTTATGAAAGCTGTATTTTGTGTGTGTTTGTGTGTGTGTTTTAGGGTCACTGTGACGGCTCTCTGCTCGATGGACTTCAGTAGCTTCCCTCTGGACACGCAGAACTGCTCGCTGGAGCTGGAGAGCTGTGAGAGACACACACACACACACACACACACACACACACACACACACACACACACACACAACACATCATACTGTCATCAGTTTTATTAAATCATGAAGTAATTCGCAGAAACAAATGAGTGAGCGGAAGGATAACCTCATCTTTCCTGTTTTCCGTGAAACTGAAAACCTCCTTCTCTCTTTTTCCAAACAGACGCGTATAATGAGAACGACCTGATGCTTTACTGGAAGAATGGGAACGACTCTCTGAGGACGGATGAGATCGTCTTGTCTCAGTTCTTCATCGAGCATTTCCAACCCTCCAGTGGCCTGGCTTTCTACAGTAGCACAGGTTTTTGTTTGTGTGTGTGTGTGTGTGTGTGTGTGTGTGTGTGTGTGTGTGTGTGTGTGTGTGTGTGGACTAACCTGTATTCACACTGAAAGGGCCGAGTTTTCTGTCTTCAGGAAGATGCAGGAAGCGGTTGACTGTTGAAATAAATCACAGTGAAAGCTGAATTAAGTTTTAATCTTGAGGTTCACTCACAGAAAATCATAGTCGTCAATTTATTTATTTATAGAGCACATTTAAAGAGGATGGTTCACGCACATTTCCAGGCCTATATTTTTAATCATACGCTCTACTGGAATATTTTTGTATGGTTTACAGTTAAAAAAACACTTAACAGCCTGTGTGTCTCCGTCAGGTTGGTACAATCGTCTGTTCATCAACTTCATCCTGCGGAGGCACATCTTCTTCTTCATGCTGCAGACGTACTTTCCCACCATGTTGATGGTCGTTCTGTCCTGGGTCTCCTTCTGGATCGACAGGAGGGCCGTTCCCGCTCGAGTCTCTCTGGGTAACGCATACGTGAATATACACACATATACACAGATACAGATTTTGGGGTCATAAGAAACAAGTAGTGAACACAACACTGACATACCATCACCTTTTAAGTTGATATTTTGAACTTGTTAGCAAACAGTCCAATATTCACTCTCTTTTAGTTCTGTTTTTAGTCTCTACCAACTCCTGAGGGAAATATCTGGCTCTTTAGCTGCTAAATGCTCCACTATGTTCACCAGCTAGTCTACAGCTAACTGTGTATGTTTGCAGTTTGGTGCTGAGCAGGTAGTGTACAGCGGCTTTTTACAGCTTTTTTCTCTGAAAACGACGCTATGAGAGCGCTGAGAGTGAACCAAAACAGTAAAGTTGCAACCGGACAGATAAACAATGAGCTGAAACTCACTATAAAGCTCCGTAAAGCCGAGAGGAGCTGCAGAGTCACTGATAATTCTCTGTAGGTTCATCACTACGAGTCACGACCAACACATTACACACTGACAGATCATACAGTTAATTTCTAACCAACAAGTGTTTTTGCAGAGAGTAAATCTTACTTCTGTTCTAAATGATCACAACAGCATTAAATTAGGGTTAGATACCTTAAACAGGAATCTTTGGCTGCCTTGAGGTTGAGAAATCCATGTCTGTATGTTCTAAAGACACTTTAAATGTGATATTTTACTGCTCAGCTAGAAATATTGGGATTGTCAGAAAAATACAAACTTCCTGGTTGTTGAAAGCTGACATGAATAATATTTTTAAGTCAGATCAGTCAGATAATCTTTATAACTTCTACAGGACATCAGTGTGTGAAGCGTTCTGACTGACATCGGTATCTACATTCTCGTTACTGGACAGATAAGCTGACCAGTTGACCAGTCTTCACAAAACTCACCCACCAAATGTCAGAGGTGATGTTATGTCTGAAAACAAGCGTGCTGTGATGTGAAACACACCTCTGCTTTCTCCTCCTGCAGGTATAACCACAGTGCTCACAATGTCCACCATCATTACAGGAGTGTCGTCCTCCATGCCGCAGGTAACAGCTGTGTGTGCGTGTGTGTGTTTGTGTGTTTGTGTGTTTGTGTGGGTGCAGGAGGCCTTAAGGAAGCCCTCAGTGCATGTCTGCATGCTTATGTGGGCTCTCAAGGCTTGACCTGTTTGTTTTTAAGATCTAACTGATTACATTTAAAGCACTTCATACTGTATTTCAGACATTTAACCCCCCCTCCCGTGAGCCTGTATGTAGCTAGAGATCCTCAGATGTCTTTTGTCTTAAAACCAGAGCAGACAGAGTCTTTGTATTCAGGGCCCTGAAGCTCTGGAACGACCTGTTCAGGGAAATGAGGTCATAAACATCTTTTAAATCAATTTTTAAATGACTCATCCTGTTTTTACAGTATGTGAGTGTAACTTCATGAGTTTGTTTACTTGCCTTCACTTGAATTTTAGTTTTATGTCATTTCATTCATCTGTTAAAGTTTACCATCTTTTGTTCACCCACAGATTTTACAATTTGCTCTTATTATTGTTTATTTATGTAGAGCTCTGATTATAAGATTATAATTTGATAATTAGAAAAATATGTAAATGCACACAGCAAATATAAACTACAATTTGAAAAATCAGCTGCTATAACTTCAATAACATCTGTCCTGTGCAGAGTCATTCTTATAGAAAGTGGAAACAATTTACGGTAAGAAGTACAAAAAAATAATAAGAATTGGACATTATATGATGGATTACCTCAATTTAGTGGAGCACCTCCAAAATGTGTTATCTGTTATAATAATGGATACCATCATGAAGCTAATCAAGAGATCTATCTGTAAATACTTAAATTATGATGTAAAATCAACCAGAGTTTCTGCAGTGATATGAAATTAAATATAAGACTTTTCAAATAGCACATATAATACAATTCAATACATTTTTCACAGTCAATCAATTCAGTAGAAACAATAAGACAATTAATTGTGTTTATTGGCATTTATATCACATTTTTGTCAGCAGTTTGCAGCTGCATACAACAATAATTCCTAGTAATATCAGCAATCAAATAACATGACTTGGACCCTAATAAGTGGCAGAAAATTGATGGATAGATTAACAAATTTTATAATGTTTTATTAATTTAAGTTTCTGCTGCAGTCGACACTTGTCCCCAGTGAGTAGATGAGCTTCCTGCTCCTGTAGCTGCAGCAGTAACAGTGTTTGCTGCAGGTCTGATGATGCCGACTGAGACTCCAACAAAAAAAGATTTAACGGCTTCCTGCAGCTCAATCCGCTGTCGCACCAGTCTCACTTGTGGTCTCCATGCAGCCCACAAACACATAAAACTAATTTTACTGTCTGCACCATGCAAGAAAACAATATTCAAGATGTTTGTAAATGAAATTTTAAGCTTTTAAATACTGTCTCAGGCCTTTTTTGGAACTTAATTCAATACTTTTAAAGACTTTTCAAGACCTGCAACCAAAGGGAGTCCACATTTTGAATTTGTCTGGGATTCCCAGGAGGCTGAGGGGCCCTAAGAAGCTGCTCTGTGAACTTAATTTGATGTATACTGCATTGTACTGTACATATAACCTCCCCGTGTTTTTTACAGTAGGATTGTTTCTTTTTGTAATTTTAATTAACTATAATCAGCTGAAATGTGCAACATCCACAAAGTTTACTCCCTTTTCACTTATTATTGCGAATATTTACAGATTTTTTTTCCACCCATGACTTTGTTCATGTATGTGCTTGCAGGTGTCGTATGTGAAAGCGGTGGACATCTACCTGTGGACCAGCTTCCTGTTTGTCTTCCTGTCTGTGATCGAGTACGCGGCCGTGAACTACTGCACCACTCTGGAGGAGATGAGGAAGATGAAGAGGGGGAAGGTCAGCACAGGAGACAGGAGAGACTACTACACCTCACATCAACACAGAGAAGGAAATCAGCTCATACTTACACAACGTCTCACTCTAGTGGCCAATCAGAGGCATTACATCAGGTCAAACTATGGAGCACTTTAAATGCTGCCCTCCAGTAAACTTCACATTTCTAATTACTTTATACTTTTATTTCACATCACTGCTCTGATTCTGAAGCAGAATTGTAATGAAATACTTTAGAGGTGAGACAATTAGTTATTAGTGAGTCGACAGAATATTAATCTGCAGCTATTTTGATTGCTTATGAACAGATTAATTGTCTCAGTCATTATTCCAAGCAAAACACCAAACATTTGCTGGTTTCAGCTTCCCAAATGTGAGGATTTGAGAATTTTCCTTGTCTCATATAATAAGAAATTGAGCATCTTTAGGATTTGGGCTGTTGGTCGGTTAAAATGAAATCTATTTTCTGATATTTTACAGGTAAAACAATTAATACATTAATTAAAAAAAGATCCACACATGGTCACTTGCACTTAATTTGATTAATTTATTCAGGACCTAAATAACGTGAGTACAAAGTGACCAATAGTAATAAACATGATTAGAATCTCATCTGAGGATGTGTAAGATGCATAAATAAATTTCAGAGGTGTGTTTGAGATTTGGTAGATGCAGGAGTTGTGGGAGTGTAAAGTAGAGGATACCTGTTGGTCTACACTTCCAATCTTAGCTTTAAAGGGGGCATATTATGCTTTTTTTCAGGTTTTCTGTCATTTATAAACTGTTATGATCATGTCAATTATATATACTACACATGGTCAAAGTTCTAAAACTTGAGGTTAACGTATGTAGAAATGCAAAATGTCAAAAATCAAAAACCTGCTCTGAAGGCTCCGTTTGTGATGTTTTTTTTCTACCTTTCCGACGAGCAAATGCCCATAAACAACCATCTGTTCTGTAGCCTTGGTTGCTAAGGTTGTTGCTGAGGGTTTTCCATGTGTTGCTTGAGTTGTCTACTCCCATATTTCAGATTTCAGCTCAAACATGTACGGATGTATTTTAGAAGTTGACATTTGTTAGTAAAGTATGAGAAAAAGAAGTGAAATCTTGCTACTACTGTTTGTTTATGTAGCCTCCAGAACCAGAGGATGCTTCCAGGAAATAAACCAATCAGAACAGAGTGGGGGCCATCAGGAGGGGGGCCTTAAAGAGACAGGAGCTGAAACGGCTTGTTTCAGACAGAGGCTGAACTGAGGGGCTGCACAAAGAGCCAGTATAAAATAAATAAGGAGTTTTTTAAACTGTAAATAATACAAAAATATTCCAGTTGAGCCCCAGATTAAAAATATAGATCTGGAAATTTTCATGATATGTCCCCTTTAATCAAATCCTTACTGGCAGGGAGGCACACGTGACTATAATAACACACTCTGTATTAGAATATCGAACATCATGTTATCTGCCTCTGCTGAATACAGCTTTCTGTACCTTTTCAGCTCCCATCCACCTTCAATGCCAGCCAGGCGATGGCCTTCGACGGCTGTTTCCATGACAACGACATTGAGCTGACTCCATTCCCTCGGATGGCAGCGACCCCGACCTCTGAACCCCTCACCACACCGACCCAAAACCAAGACATCCGTCCCTTGGAGGGAACCCGCCTCCGCCGGCAGCGGTCTGTGCGTGAAAACGTAGACCTGCTGCTAAGCCACAGCTACATGATCGACTCGTACTCCCGCCTGGCCTTCCCTCTGTCCTACCTGCTCTTCAACATCATCTACTGGAGCCTGTACTCCTGATCCAGCACTACAAACTCTCCATCAACTTGTAACAGAGAGGATTCCTCCTCTCCACAGGGGGCTCCAGACACTTCAGTGAATTAACTCTTGATCACACATGCAGCTCCAGATATATCAGTAATTATTTGCAAGAGAGATTCAGATAAAAGCACTAGAGTCACTCAGCCTGAGTAGGAACTCTGTACTTGTGCACAGTTTCCCCCTAACCCTTGTCTCACAGGAGTTGGTCGAGTCTGAGATTATATGAATGGAATCTAATCTCTTGTTTTTTAATAATATGTACATGTGAATCTTCTTTCTGTTCATCTAATAGAAGGTTAGTACACTTTTGTTTATACCTGTATCTTTTCCCATAAACCAAAGGGAAGTACTGAATTTGGATAAAATCTAATAAAAATGTGCTTTTTGAAAAATACCTTTCTCTTCTGATGAATGATATCAGTGGAGTCAACTGTACACATAATTATTTTTTTCTCATTCAATTTTTATCTTGTTCATGTAAAAGTGACATTATGTGTCGTAGTTGCTGCACCACTAAGGACACTGAGGTCACTCTTCTTATTGTGGATTTTAGAAGGTAATTTCACATGGTGCAATGTCATAAACTCAATTTTAAGTATTTTTTCTTCTTTTTAAGTAAAAATCTGAGTGTCCAATATTTCTGTTGTGAACCATTTAATATTGAACAAAAGAGGAACAAAGACAGCTGGGCAATAACACTAAAATACAAAAATAAGGATTTTACATGTGGTATATGTACAGGTTAGCTATAAAACATAAAAGGATGTGTACCTGGATTAGAAAAGAAAGATATAGTCATATCAGTCCAACTGTGCCCTTATAGTATGAGTTTGTGCTCCCTGTAACCTGACATATGATTTTTCATAGCAATATGTACAATGTTATCCAACCATATGCTAAAGTGGAAGTGTGGGAAAGCACCACAGCTGGAGAACAGATTTCTTTGCCGCTGTAAGATGGGCTAGAAGGAGTCTGCGCTGGGGGACTGATAGCTGCCTGCAGTAGGGAACTGTCATTAAGAAGAAATAGGGTTGGTGAGGGTATGATTATAGTGTTTAAAGCAGTGGATCTGAAAACCTCCGTCCAAAATCTGGAAAAAGGCAGTCCCAAAGTGACACTGTCCCCACAGCTCTGATATTGCAGATGTGGCGGTACAAGTTATCAGTCTTCTTCATTTGGAGTTGTTGGTAAGTCCCGTGAATAAGCTTGAAGTCAATTAGCTGGTGGACTAAGTTTCTGGAAGAATATAAATGTGTTTCTCCAAACCTTAACCCACATGAGTTATAGTGTCCAACATTTAACGAACTACATTCAAGTTGATCAAATTCAGTTGTTTTTTGGTTTTTTTTGGAAAAATGCTCAGGATTCTAATTGGATCATCCATCGGAACATCCACACTGTAAAAAAAAAAAAATCGTAAAAAAAATCGTAAAAAGTCTGGCAGCAAAAGTTGCCAAACACTTACCGTCAAATAACAGTAAAAAACCTTTAGTTATTCTACAGAGATTTATTTTAAAAATATGGATATTTACTTTGGACATTGTCTACATTTTTACAGTCCAACCATAATAAAATAAAAAGAAAATCTCATTATAAAACATTGCTAGAATGTTAAACAAATGTATAAATCTGCACAAAAAATGAAAAAGATTGCAGAACTACAGTTGGATCACTCATTCAGTATACAGCAGGTTTAAATGTTTAGTGTGTTCATAATGGAAAAAGTGACAAAATTGACTTTTGATTTATTTTTGTGTGTGCTATTGATGGATAATATTCTCCCACAATGCAATGCACAAAACAAATTGAGGGAGCTACAAAAAATATCCCTCTGAAGAAGAGTGTCAGATGGATATATTGGATAGTTGCTTGTAATTACTGTGAAATACTATTTATATACAGTAAATCTCATATTGGATAGTTGCTTGTAATTACTTTCAGATGATGTTTATATAAGTTAATGATTATTAAAATTATGTTTTTGTAAGCCATTTTCGCATGATCCTATTTTTTTGTACAGTATCAAACCAATATTTTTTACCAGGAAATTACTGTAAATAGATGAGATAATCACATACAATTAAAGCCTAAAGCTCTCAAGATACCATTAATGGGTGTTAAAGGAGGATAATTTGAATATAATTTTACATAATTTTTTTGTGTTTTACATCCAGAAATTTGTGTTTTGATGGGGCAGTCTTAAGGATAAATTGGATAATTCTATGAATTTACAAAAGAATACTGTATAAAACAAGCCATTATTTAAATTAGGTATTTCTGCAATGTTTTTAATTTTTTGTGCACATTTATACATTTATTTAGCATTCTACCAATATTTTATATTTTTTTTGTTTTTATTTTACAACAGTAAAAATGCAGATAATGCCTACAGTAAATATCTGTATTTTTAAAAAGAATTCTTTGTAGAATAACTAAAGGTTTTTTTTTTTTTTTTTTTTACCAATATTTGTCGGTAATTGTTTTTTCACTTTTTTAACTTTTTAGAAAAAATTTTTTACACATTAAATTTAAAGTAAAAAATTAATTTTACATTACATTACATTCAGTAATAGGATGTGTATTATTTGTATTTTTACATAGAATTCAATGTAACGTAACATTCAAGACCATTAAATAATTGAAAAATCCTGTTAAAAAAAACTATAATATTCCATTATATTAATTTACAGATTACAGCCTTTATTTTATTGGGGAATATTTTTAATAAAAATAACTTACTGTGTTTACACTTAATGTAGAAATAACAAAAACAACTGTAAAATAATACAGTAAATTTCTGTGAAATAACTTTTTTTTTTTTTTTTTTTACAGTGCAGGTTAACAAAGATACCAAATCTAGTCTACAAAGAGTCGATTAGATTAGACCTCTGTCCTAAATTACTCATGTAATCCAAGAAATGGAAGTTTAATGCTTGATGACATGCAACAGACACTTAAATTTTCTATCTGAATTTGTGAACCCAGGTGGAATAAAAAATCTATCTTTGAGTTGTGGACTGTTGGTCAGGACAAATCAAGACATTTAGGTCAGATCTTGGGTTTTTGGTAACAGTAATCCACATTTTTCACTCTTTTCTGACATCTTATAGACCCAATAACTAATCCATGAATTGAGAAAATAATCAACAAATTAATTGATAATGATAATCTTTATTCTTCGTAACACTGGCTTGTGCAGTGTATGTTGAACTGCTGATTTAGTCTTGTTGTCAGTAATCATTTTTATGTTTGTTGTTTTCATAGCTTATAGTTTGTGATCTTTATCTCTTCTAAATCTAAATCTCTTCTAAATATCTCTCTTCTAAAAGTTACATCTTGGGCTTTGGGTAACAGTAAGTGTCATTTTTCACCCTTTTCTGACATATTATAGATCCAACGAATAATTAATTAATTGAAGCAGATTAATTGATGCGTGAATTTGCTATGGTAATTAAGTTAATTACTATAATTAAAACCACATACATGTAAATAAGTGGTTTTCAAGGTAAAATATTTCAATGATAAATTGATGTTAAATTCAACATCAAGTATTCTGTAGTGGTTCAGTTTCATATATTGTCATATATTCAGTTGCTTAAAAAAAATAAAAAATAAACTATTTTGACCTTCCTAAACTTCCATACCCTGTGGAACTGACACATGACCTCAGTATTTCTAAAATCCTGATCACAGCCCTGCAGGTGTGCAGAAATTATTATTATGATTATGATTATTATTATTAATTATTATTATATTTTAATTTTCAGACTTTATTGCAACGTACAGTTTCCATGGCAACTGGAGAGTTTGTGTGTGGTTTGTGGAGGTGAACTAAACAGGCGGTTTATGGAAGCAGACAAACAGAAAGTCACACAAACACACCACAAGAGAGCAAGAAATCAAGCTTGACTTCAACACAGCAGAGGAAAGGTGACAGGTGAGTACTAAAATACTGAGATTGATTCCGCTGTTTTTCAAGAAAGTTAAGCTATATTAGCACAACATTAACTTTAGCTGGCGGTAACCGTTAGCATCGTTTAACGTTATTGTTACTGTTCGATTTATGGACGTTAACCAGCTAACGTTAACGGCAGGTTAAAGCGATTCGGTTAGCTGCTGCTTTTCGCCTCAAATGCCGTTTAAATGAAGGAAGTTAAAAGGTTATTAGCTCGGTTAACTTGACTTACACTTTTTCACAAAAAGCGTGTTGTTTTTTCCTTCATTTAACTCCCTCCAGCTAAAAGCTAACAAGGGTTAATTGAGGTTGTTAGCCGAGAAGACCGTCACCGAAACAGCATCGAAGTAAGCTAATGAAAGATTTTACTTAGAAACTTAGATGGACGTTTGGCTTCAAAACTCAGCTGCAAATCTTTTTAGTCGTTTTGTTTGGGAATCATGTTTTGGGCATATTTAGCTGAAAAAGTTCAGAAAAGTTTGTTAATGAGAGGGGAAATGTGGCAGTTAATAACAGTTAGCAACGTGTCAGTGGAGTTGGAATCGTCCAAAAGTTAATGAGAAATGTATTATTATTATTATTGTCAACACATTTTCACATTAAACATAATCCTTAATTAATTCTGATTTAAAATGATGAAGTGAGACGACATGCCGCAGCTCATAACTTTTCTTTTCAGCAACTGAAAGATAAAAGATAAAATGTTAACTCACCTTAAAATTGTAAAAAGTGGTTGAACCCTTTAATAACTGCGTGTATAAAAGCGTTGGTCACACTTATATCATACGTGTACAGTAGATGTTATGCTGCTGAGTCAGTCTTCTTGATGTAGAAAAAACATGGTTTTGAACATTTTCAAAGACAGTTTGGAAAGTTTGTCAACCAGATGCTTTGGAACAATAAGTTAGTGTAAGTTAAACAACTAATGACTCATTTATTTGTGGTGTCAAACATGTAAACATCTCATAAAGGTTAATGTCAACCAGTTAACCAAAACAAATACAAAGTGTTTAACCCTCCAATACATGGATAAAGCCTCAGTCACAGTGTCTGCTTTAATCAGTTCTAAATGGGAAACAAATTTTGAGCATATTTAGCTGCAAAAAAGTGTAGAAAAGTGTGTTAATCAGAGGGGAAATCTGTCAGTTAATAACAGTAAGCAAAGTGTCAATGAAGTTGTGAGAAATGTAATTTTTTTTAACATGTTTTTATATTAAAAATCATTAAAAGATCCTTTTTTATCAGAATTTTATTAATTCTGATAAAAAGTGAAGTGAAATTATATGCAGCAACTCTTTAAGGTTATAATTAACTATTGAAAGATAAGTAAAAGGTTATCTTAACCTAGAATTATAAAAAGCGATTCAACCCTTTAATAACTGCGTGGATAAAAGCTTTGGTCACACTCTCTATTTTTAATATACTTGTGTGATAGATGTTTAGCCGCAGTTTTAATCTTGTTGTAGAAAAAACATATTTTGAACATTTTCAAAGACAGTTTGGAAAGTTTGTTAACCAGAGGCTTTGGAAATGTAATTCTTAATAACAGTTGGTGTCAGTTAAGATGAGGCTGACCAGAAACTAATGAGGAGTTAATTTGTGGTGTCAAACATGTAAACATCCCATAAAGGTTAATGTCAGCTCTTTATCAACAAATATAAAGTGTTTTAATCTTCCAATATATGGACGAAGGCTTGGTCACAGTGTCTGTTTAAATCAGATGTGCCAGTATGGAAATACTTAGAGCTGCAATGATTAATTGATTAGTTGCCAACGATTAACACATCTTGGGTTTTAGGTAACAGTAATCCACATTTTTTACTCTTTTCTGACATTTTATAGATCCAACGACAAATCCATGAATTGAAAAAATAATCAACAGCTTAATTGATAATGAAATTGATTGTTAGTTGCAGCCCTAGACTTACTGTGTTCTTTGTAACGCTGGCTTGTGAAGTGTTGAGCTGCTGATTTAGTCGTGTTGCAGAAAAAACTCAGTAATCATTTTAGTTTCTGTTGTTTTCATAGCTGATAGTTTGTGATCTTTATCTCTTCTGAATGCGCTGCTTGGTGTCCATCTGATGTCATTTCTAAAAGAAAGTTTAGATTTGTTGAAAAAATTGCTTTTATATGATTATTTTATTTAGACAGGCCTGTAGTCACTCTGTGAATAATAAGCACTATAAACAATATTGTGACTAGGGCTGCAACTAACACACATCATCATTGTCGACTAATCTGTTGATTATTTTTTCATTTAATCTTACATCTGTAAAAGATGCTCATCACAAGTTGTGAAAAGTCAAAGTGATGTCATCAGATGTCTGTTTTTTTGTCCAACAAACAATCCAAAACTCAAAGATATTCAATTTAAAATAAAAGCAGCAAATCCTCACAACTAAGAAGCTGGAAACAGGAAGTATTTGACACTTTTGCTTTAGAGAATGACAACTGATTGATTATCCAAACCGTGCTTCATCTCTATTCAACACACTTGTTATAGATGTACACACTGGTGATTCAAACAGGATCAGTGTGAAATTATTGCTGAAATTATAATGAAATGAATCAGTTAATGTGTTTGTGGATCACCTGAAATCAATTGATCACTATTATGATAAATGCTCCATCCTTTAAATCACTGGTCAAGCTAAAATGACAATAATTTACTGGTTAGTTTGACAGATGTGAACTGCTTGCTTTTCATATGATCATAAATTAAATAGTTTATTTTAGGTTGTTCAGCTATAATTTTTGGCTCTGGTGACTCCTGCTGGTCATCTGTCTCTATTCTGTCTGTATTTCTGACAGTGTTTTATACTTAAGTAAAGTATTAATTGATTTTAAAAAAGTTATACAGTAGTATGTAATTAGAATTTAAATAGTTGTTACTTATACACACACACACACACCGTAGATCTCTGCTTAAATATGAGATGATGACTCTCTTGCTCTGCTGCTCTTCAGCCTGCAGTTTTCACCAGGACACTTTCACTTTTAGTCCATATTGAGTGATCTAGTTGTTGCAAGTGTTTCCATCATGCCAGCTGGTGTTGTGACTCATTTCCTTCTCTCCTCCTCCTCCCCCCTGCCAGTCTCCGTGGTGACCATCGACAGCGGCAGCACTCGTCCCGTGAAGTTGCCCAACAGCCCGTGTCACATGACGTCAGACCAGAATCCACTGTGTCCAGCTGATCTACAGGTGCAGTTAACGCTCGGAGCGCTGGTTCCTGGATACTACTGCTACCAGGTAGTTTGATATTAATCATTAATATTCATCTACCTAAAGCATCATAACTTCACAGCACTCTGATCTGGTCCTTGATCCAGATAGAAGAACTTGTTTGGAATCACTGTCAGATTTCAGTCTGGAAACCAAATTATGCTTTAAAAAAAGCATCATTATAGAAATGTATTATTGAAAAAAAAACTACCACTGAGTAATCTGATTGATTGTTGGGGCCCGGACAACCACTCATGCATGCCTGGGGCCCGGGGGGGGGGGGGGCCTAGTGGCCTTGTCAGGGGAGACAGGGAGGGAGGCTGGGAGGGGGGGAGCTGAAGCTGAAACTGATGTAAGTGAAAAGGAAAGATGTCAGTGGGAGGGAGAGAGAAGTGAATGGTGGGATGAGAGGAAGGAGGAGTGGACACTGCCGCAGTCCTGCTCTGTGATTGGTGGCCACTGGGCCATGTGCTGACCCCTCTCTAACTGTAGCCTAACTAGGGCTCCCACATACATTCTCTCTCACACACACACACACACACACACACACACACACACACACACACACACACACACACACACACACACACACAGTGGTGTGCAGCCCTCTGTTGAGTGGCAGGGACATGTGAGCCCCTTCACATTTACTATTCTGGGCAGGGGAGGGGAAAACGGGGACGGAAGGGGAGGGGGCGAAGCAGGAGGGAGTAGAGGGTCTTTCCTCTTTCTGCATGTGGCTGAGCCATCGTGAGGAGCTGCGCATGATTTTGTCTTGTGTTGTTTAGGCTCTTACTGTGTGTGGCCATAGCAGTCTTGTTTGTTTTATTCCCACTCTAGGCCGGAGAAGATGGGGTGCTGCTTTAGTAAGGAGCTCAACCCCGGCCTGCAGAATGAGAGGAGAGGTCTGTTACAGCCCCCACTCCACGATGGGCTGAATGAGGTGACAGAGCAGGTCAGGCAACACGCTGCGGCTGTAGCTCAACATGTGTGCATGGAGGAAGAGGAGACACGCGTGGCAGACGGACCGGCCAAGTGTAAGCCGCCGCAAGATGAGGAGAGACCTCTAGAACCGGACAGCAAAGTTTACACAGAGGAGGCCTCGGTCGGCAGCGACAAAACCAAGCGGAGCGAGAGAGATCTCAAACCAGGGAGCACTCACAAGGAGGAGCAGGCTATTATTATCACAACCAGCACAAACATACATACAAACACGGACACGGCAGCAGGCGTGACACACACTGCCAGGCCCAGCTGTGAACCGGCTCCCTATATGGAGGTGCCCACACAGAGTCCAGCCAGACAGAGGATTTTGGAGAATGCCACACTCAGAGCTCTATGGTTCAATCAGCTCCCAGATGGGCAGGAGAAGCCAGCAGGCTCTTGGTCAGCTCCCGCCAGGTTACCCTCTGCTAGCTGGCAGAGCAACATCGGAGTGAGCGAGGTGTCAGGTGACCAACCACTGCCGCAGGTCAGCACGCGTTGGGAGACGCAGCGGGATTCCCCCAGAGCTGACCACAAGGATGAAGACGGCGAGGAAGTCTGTGTCGTCACGACAACGCTGGGTCAGGGTTTCAAAACAAGGACCCAGAGCTTCTACAGCATATGCTCCATTGACGCCGATGACCTTGACCACGACCATGATCACAGCCAATCCCAAACAGCTGGAGCAACACACTCACTGCACACAGCTGAAGTAGAAACAGCTGCTCTGCCCTGCATAGTGGAGTCTCCGGTCCTCAGCCAATCACACACAGAGGCATCCACAGCCTGCGACCAGAAGCATGCCACAGAATCTAAAATGACCAGACTGTCACATGATGAGAAACCAGCTACACAGTCACATGCCGCAGAACAGGCCTCCACTGTCCTGTCAAAGACCACCGTACCACTTCCTGTTGTATCCCCACAGCTAGTCGACCCGCTGCCCCTGACCAGCAGTCCCATAACCAGCGAGGACCCTCAGGTGATTGAACCGGACAGCCCTGATAATACTGGAGATTTGAACTGTCTGACAGCTGCAAAGGATACAGATGAATCCACGAGTGACACTTTAATGACGTCAAACACAGATGAAAATACATGTGTGGATAAGAAGAATGAATGTGCGGAGGCCGAGAGTGTGAAGAGGTCAGAAGAAAAGATAGTTACAGAGGATTGTGTGTGTTCAGAGGAGCAGAGTGTGTTCTTGGAGGACCGCAGAGCTGCAGACGACGTCTTTAATGCCACAAAGGAAACATCAGTCAGCTTCCAGGAGAAAGAATCGGATCAGATTGTAGATTCTGGCTTTAATCCTCCGGACAGTTGTCTGCATGAGTCCGACCTCATACCAGAGAAGCACATCCAAAGTTCACAGCCAGCCACTGAAACTTCTGAGTCGGATACTTCCAGTCAGAGCCTCAGTTCTTCAAAGCTTGACTTCAAAGCGCCGCACAAGGAGGAGGAGGAGGAGGACAGTTTGCCTCCGCCTGGAGGACAGATCGAGCCGGATAAACCCTCCCCGCAGAGCGAGGCCATCTCTGTGAGTATCTGCAGAAGCCGAAGCGAGGGAGAGGACGTCGGTCACAGCAGCACAGCAGATACGAGCCTCACCGAGGTGTCGTCAATCTCCACCATCTCCGCCGTGTCATCACTGCCCACTGAGCTGACCGCCTTCTCCTGCCACCCAGATCCGACGCCTCTCTCAGACTTCACTAAAACCACATCTGACAAATTAGATTTTAATTTCAACGATCCAACGTTTGAATTGAGCAGCGTTAAGCCTCCCGGTCGAGACGTCGAATCCGCTGAGCAAAGCGACTCCAGGTTGGACGACTGTGACAAACAGTTTGACGGCGGTGATGTAAAAACTGACGGTGAGCTGGTTTCTCTTAAAAATGAGGCTTTTCAGGACGTCCTCATGAGCGGAGATGACAGACAGGTCACCAAAAAGCCCCAACCTGAAATGTGTCAGGACAGCAAACATGTTGAGAGTGGTGATGTTACAGTTGGTTTACCGGAAACAGCACAAAACAGCCCTCACCCGGAGACGAGTGATGAAAAATGTAACATGACGTTTGAGCACTGTGATGACTGCACAGCTGTAAATACAAGCATCTCTCCTCAGGACCACGAGAGCAGCACTGAGGACTCGTGTCACAGTCCTCTTTCACAACCTCCTGCTGCTGAAAGTGAGCATTCTGTTACCACCTCCTCTTCTCGGCCTCCGTCTTCCTCCTGCACATCTTTTGAGGAAAGTGAGCAGAGGTTTAATTCAGAGACTGAAGTTACTACTGAGAGTGGATGCAGCCAAATCCAACTGAAGGTAAATCCACCAGTATGTGAGGGAAGAGAAGAAGAAGCAGCAGTTGCACAGGAGATTGATCAACACTTTTCATTGCCTGTCGAGCTTGAATCTGCAGATACAGTAGAAGAACTTTCCCACAATCAGCCAACCTCTGAAATATTTCCCTCCAGTGTTTCCTCTGACTGTCTGAAGCCAGATGTCGACCTCATCCTACAGCACGAAGCCTCTAATAGTTTGTCTGAACCTTCAGATTCATCAAATGGAAATCTCTTGGATGAAATTAACAAGATGAAGATGTCACCAGAGGAGCAACCTGCACTTGACAGCGATATTGCTCCAGAGAATTTTACAGTAACTCAGACGCTGCCCAAAAGCATGGAGGTCTGCGTTGACACCAGCATCTGTGACTCTTACATGATTCCTAATGATATTATCTATGAGGACGACAGAGCTCCGATTTCAGACTGCCAGGAGGACCTCAACATAATCACGGTGGATCCAGGTCAGATCGACGTGCACGCCTCAACTCCGTCTTACGTGATTCACTTCCTGGGTCACGAGCCGCCAGCGGCCGCTGAGGACGGAGAGAGAGAAGGAGGGATGAGGGAGATGGTGTCCGAACTGCTGGGAGAGGACGCGGACTCCTCCGTCTGCCGCCTCTATCCCCACCCCTGGATCAAGCTGGGTCTGGGGGACAGCTGCGGGGGGTGGGCCCAGGGGACGTCCGATGCCGAGCCCGGCCAGGGTGAGAGCGAGACGGGCGCCGACGCGGAGCTGATCCCGGCCTCGGTCTCAGAGCTCCAGCCCTCCATGGCTCTGCTGGGAGCTTATCCCTACAGTACTGTGATGCCTCAGGGATCCTGTGTGTGGGACTGGCACACAGACTGCACTCAGTCTGTAAGTGTTCACTCAACACATGAGACAGCTTGAGTGAAGTCAGTTTGCTGTCTTTGTTTTTATGTGATACTGTTGAGGAAAGACAGACTTTACTTGAGGTTCAGGGTGTCTCAGTGGTAGAGGTGTGAATCTTCAGCGGCCTCACGATTCGATTACGATTCACCTGTCAATGATTCATGATGCATACAAGCAGTCAGATAAATCTTAGCTCCCTTTTTATTTAGAAAGTGCTTTCAAAAAACAGACTACTCCAGTCTATAATATAATAAGCTGCATCCCTTCAATACCAGTATCTGTGTGACCCAGTTTGGACCAGTTGTACGTCAGAGTTGACAGGGCCTCCTCAATTCTTGGCTGATTAGTTGGGTTCGCTGTATTCTTTATCGAAATGTGCCCAGATGTCTGCTTTCAAAATACTTGGTGTATTTTTTATCACTGGCTTCTGATCTTTGCCTCATCCTGTCATATCTCCCAATATATAAAACTAACGTTAGCCTAACGTTCACCCACAGTTCAATGCAAGAGAGCGACGTTACTCCTGGAAGGAAACTTTACAACTTTATTGTCACAGTGAAATCTGTTAATTAGAAATTAACAGAAGGGTTGGGGGTGTTTTTGTTTTTCATGTAGGCCTCATTATCCAGATTATGTTCTGTCACTGCATCGATGCTGAATCGTCCACGTCCGCACCTCTACTCAATAGATGACACAGTTAATTAATACACTGATGAATAGAGCAGAGACAAGCACTGAACAGCTAAATATCTTCTACTGGATGTTAGCAGACAGTCTTTTATACTCTTTGTTACAAAGATGATACATAACAAGTGATCATTCACACAGACATCTGCAAGACCTTTTATACAGAGATGATTTTCACAGTTTTGTAACAATGAGAGAAGAAGAAGAAGAAAAAACAGCAATTACTGTTTCAGTTTAGAGTGAGACTGAATATCATTTAGTTCTGTGTATTTTACTCTTTTTTTGGATTGATCAGGTTCAGTGAGAGTTGCTAATAGACATTTTCAGTCTGTTCTTGACTTGAATCACCTGCACATCTGTTGTTAACAGTTATATTCATTTGCTCCGTTCTCTGAATTTCTCATGTCAAAATGTTCTGTATATATCCGACTTAATGTTTCATATTAGATTAATATTATGCACACTGTGTCTTTTCATTTCAGGAACCCGTTGCAGCCCCCAGCCTTAACCCTGACGCTGAGGTATGGACCAATCACAACTTTAATTTGGACGTCGCTGGCCCAGTTTTCCCACAGGCTCAGCAGCCGTGGCTGCAGTTCCCCAGCGATCAGATCAATCATGAAGGTAGACTCAACTTACTCTTTTACTTTCATCCTGAACCAGGATAAATCCTGTCTTCAATGTTAGATTTTCATTAATCTAACAGTGTTTGCAGATTGTGGTACTGCTGTGGTGATAAGATACTGATGAGTTCATTTTTAGGATACGTGCCAGAGTTTCAGCTGGAGAACATGGGCCTGACTGAGACTGATCCCAGCACAACAGAGTACCAGACGCTGGCTGCTGAAGCTCCCTTAGTTAACGGAGAGCCCAGTGACCCACCTGTCACAGGTATCTGTCCGGTTTAGGTGTTTTTTTTCCCCAGATTATACCACAGTAAAAAAAAAAAAGTTTTCAAATCAGGAGCACTGACTGTCAGATCAGATGTAGTAATGACTTCCTGTGATTTTTAGATGAGATCACACAACAGCTGAGGACCGTTTTGGAGTCCTGCTTGACCAGGTAAGAACTCTGAACATCATCTCTGTTTGTCCTGTTGAAGAAGTCATATCATCAGATATTTAGATGATGACTGACAGTTTTCATTCGGGA
This sequence comes from Thunnus maccoyii, assembly GCF_910596095.1. Taxonomy (NCBI): domain Eukaryota; kingdom Metazoa; phylum Chordata; class Actinopteri; order Scombriformes; family Scombridae; genus Thunnus; species Thunnus maccoyii. Next base: position 4,089,917 of record NC_056553.1, read on the forward strand.
CACAATGTGATATCAGAGGCATAAAAACATAATAAAAGCTTTGATAAAACTACAAAAAATACTTGATGCTATGTCTGATCTGGTTGTCTTTTCCCTTCGTGCAGCATTATTTGACCCCATTTCCTTGTCTTTTCTTTTGTTTGGCCGTCCAACATGTTTGTGTACCTGTCATAACCTTTAGTAACCTCTTCAAACATTTCTGCTTAGAGGATTCTTCTGACCAGCTGTTGTGTCCCTCCACAGAGAGCACCTTGGCAGCGACCTGTACCTCAAATCTCAGATGGACAGTGACCAGTACATTTCAATCTCAACGCTGGCCAGCCTCGACAAGATCAAGAGTCTCAGCACGGACCTGAACCTCATCTCTGACATTCTGAAATGTCAGTGTTTACATTTATTGTTTTATTCAAATGTATTTGTTTTATTAATTAATCAGGACTATTAGTATTAAAGAGATTTTTTCTTGCTCTACACAGCACAAACTGTAAATGAATTATTTGTAGGTTTATTGTTGTCTCTGACATATTGTTTCTCTTTCTCTGCCTGGCAGCTCTGCCGCTGGTCCAGGTGGCTCCGTGCGGTGAGAAGGTCCGACCCAGCCAGAGTCGATGTGTCGTCATCCTGCGTGAGATCCCTGACACCACACCTCGTGAGGCAAGAGCCCGTCCACCACACCAACACAACCAGACTCCTCTCCTCTCAGTCTTTATTCAGCTGCTGTTTTTACAACAGACTGACACTTGTCAGTTTGTGGAATATTAACTTCTGTTGTTGTGCAGGAGGTGGAGGCTCTTTTTGATGGAGAGAACCTGCCCAAGTTCCTGAGCTGTGAGTTTGTGAGCAACGATAACTGGTTTGTCACCTTTAAATCAGAAGCCGACGCACAACAGGTAAAATACAGCTGACCATGTTGTCATCTTATTGTTTATGTACTGTATATCACTGCAGTTATGCTTTAATGTTTAGAAATTTTCATCAGAGTAGACAACAACAGAGACTATTAAACATACTTTTTCTAATTAATATTCCTTATAGTTAAAGATAAAACTTTGATAATATTTGGTGTGAGACAAGAACATAATTCTGTGAAGATGAGCAGCTTTATTTCAGACATGTATTTGTGTCTCTTGGACTATCAGGACAATCGAAATACATAAGTTTGAGTGTAAATTAACAGGTTCGTTGGAATACCGACAAAGTATTTCTCATCTGGAACAAAATGATCATTTTAGAATGAAATGTTCAAATTGTCCACCTTTTTAAAAAAAAAAAAATTGTCAGTTTGTGCTTTAGAAGTTTGATTTTTATTTATATAGACCAATATCACAAATCACAAATTTGCCTCAGGAGGCTCTACAGTCTGTACAGCATCCTCTAACGTTAGACCCTTGATTTAAATAAGGAAAAACTCCCCAAAATACCTTGAACAGGTAAAAAATGGAGGAAACTTCAGGAAGAGCCTCCTGGACAAATAGATGTTTGTACAGAATAAACCAGATAGCAAACTGCAAATATATAAAATCATGATGTTACAGATGAATATCTGTAGATACTAGGGCTGGGTATCGATTCGGAATTCCCAAATCAATTTCATTCCTATTCACAAGGTCCTGATTTGATTCCTGACTCCATTCAATAGTGATTGGGTCGGGGATCAGTTACAATACCAACTTTGCTTGAATATGAGAACTAATGCTGTAAATTGTACAGGGAACCTTCTACCTGGTGCATAATTAAAAATATGAATGTTTACATTAAGAATTGACCCCAAAGCAGTTACATTAAAGTAATTTTTTTAAACATGAACACACAACAGCCAACAGAATATAGTGCAACTCATCAGACTCTATAGTTAGTGAGTATTGAGTCACCTGATCAGTGCTTTCTTTAGTTGCAGCTTATAAACAACAACTTCTATTTTAAATTGAATCACCAGGCAGTCAGTGTCAATGAGGCGGCTGTAAACATCACTAATACCTCTGGAAAACATAAACTCTGCTGTCATTGTCTCACAAAGCGTTTGTGCAACAGGAGAGATGTCGTGGCCGTTTTTATTTATTTATTTTTTTTAACCCAGCCCTATTAGATACATTAATAACATATATGAAGAATATATCAGAAGAGCATCAGAACTTCATATGAATGTTTGTAAGCACCTGTTAGCAGTGCTCTGTGTTTGTCCTCAGGCCTACAAATACCTGCGAGAGGAGGTTCGGGTGTTCCAGGGAAAGCCGATCATGGCGAGGATAAAGGCCAAAACCATGGCAGTCGCTTCCTATGCTCCAAAAAACGGCTACAGACCCGCCCAGCTGGACAACTGCAGCAATCCTTACGGCTCCTACTTTCCCCCGACATCTTTTCATATGCCAACACAACAGCTGTATGATTTCACCAACGAGGTGTGGCCTTCAGCTGCATCACAATACTCTGAGTGTGCTGAGGTTTGTTCTTATGTTGACTTTCTTTTGTAGGATAATAGTTTAACGATTTGTCTTTATAAGAAGAGCTTATTATATAGAAACATGCTTAGAAAGAATGATTTTCTGCTCCTCCATCTTTGTTTTCTTTGATTTGTGGATACTGTTGCTGCTTATGGCTCATTTAATGTGTGAACAGTAACTCTGTGGTCCCTTCTCACCTTGTTTTGGCTAATAGTTCATAAGCAGTGTGATTCAGTTTCCATCAAGCTGTTGTTTTTTTTTGTCTGTAGCATCCACAGATGATGAATGACTTCATGAATGGGTTCCCAGCAGCTTCTAACTTCAAACCTCGCAACCCACACAGGCAGAGGTAGCTACTTGTCATTCTGTCTTGTCTCTGTTGTTTAAATAATTGCCAGGAAAGAAACTAGTTGCACGCCTCCTCTTTTATTAGCTGTTAAAATGTCTTAATGTGGGTGTGAACATGCGCCGGCTGGCATTCATAATTCATCTCTTGCAGAAGAGGCTCGAGATGGTCGAACTCTGGAGAACGCTGGCAGGTCCATCAGAACGACTCCTCTCACCCGTCTGAGCAAACGCCAGAGGAACGCTCCTCTTCTCCGAAGTCGGGTCGAGGGAGGTCACGGGGCAACATGCGCCGTCAGACCAGAGGTGGAAGGACGGAGCCCCACAAGCAACTCGTGCCACCGACTTCCGATAGAGGAAGGTAGCGAAACATCAACTCATTTCTCAGAAGGTTGGGACATGAGTGTCAATGCAGAAACCTGTGGCTGTTAAAAACAAAGCACATTGTGATATCTGATTAGGCCAAAGCAGCATCAAAGGTAATAATAGGATTCAGCAAACGAACTGTAAACATGCAAATAGAAACCAAAATAAGCAGGAAAAATGTAGAACCCATGATAGAGGCAGTAAAAGTTTTCAGTACAGCTGGTGAATTTGATTTAAGCCTGAATTGTACTTCATCATGGAGGTGTTGCCGTAGTTACAGCCGTGGGTGCTGCAGTATAGAGTGATGTATCGTCTACAGAGTTATATGAGAAGACGAACCTACATAAGTTGTATTTCTTTAAGTCAGCTGTACCTACAGAAAAACCCTCCAGCATACAGTAGGTTGAGTGATGCTTTAGCGCAGAAATATAAATCAGTATTTACTTGGAGCTGCAGTAATATCACCCCTCTGCTTTATCTCTGCTCTGAAGGAGAGGAAACTTCAGCCAGAGGAGGAGAGAGAACATGAGGTCATGGGACAGATCTGCTGGAAACAATCGTGTAAGCAGCCAGTGAACATTTGTTTGTAATATTCACTTTGCTGAAACTGTGCATTGACTCTCTCTGTGTGTGTGTGTGTGTGTGTGTGTGTGTGTGTGTGTGTGTGTGTGTGTGTGTGTGTGTGTGTGTAGAATGCACCAAATCAGTCACCTCCTCGTCAGCCGTCTCCTCCTCTCGAACTTGGACTGACGAGCTTCCCTCCTCTTCCTCCGGCAAACACTGCCATAGCAACGCTACCTGCAGCAAACGGCAGCGTCAAGGTAACCAGCTCTCTCTCTCTCTCTCTCTCTCTCTCTCTCTCTCTCTCTCTCGAGCTTTCATACTCACAGTCCTGAAAACCTCACTGTATAAAGCCTTAACATTGGTCACAAACACACACACAAACAAGCATTAATGGTTAAACTGACTTTATTCCATCAGAGTCCAATCAAAAGCAGCAGCCTCTGCACACCAGTACCAGTGATGTCACGAGAGCCTGAGCCAGTCTCCCAGCAGTAAGTATCTGAGAGAGCAGCTGGATGATGATTTACCAGCAGAGCAGTTTGCTGCATTAACTGTCATGATTCATTCTCTAATATCCCTCAAGGTTAGTTCACAGCACAACAAGCTTCCCCCACTTATCTTCCTTATTCGTCCTTCATATGTGGACATGTGGCAGTTTTTCAGTTGCCATGAGGTTTGTGATGTACATGTGATGTTGTTGCAGAGGTGTGAAAGTGTTTTTTTTTTATTTGGATCTTTGTCTCCGCAGGAATGTGAAGGAGAGAACAGAGACGACCAACGAGGCCAAACCAGCTCCGCTCATACAGGAACCAGTCACAGTAAGACTTCTCAGCATCACTTTCAACAACTCCGTAGCGTTCGATACCATCCGTCCGTCACCTCGTGAGGCAGCTGGATTCACGAGGTCACGACATCACAAGATCATGTGAGAATCCTTCTTGTGAAGCTTCAAGTTAGGCGCTTGTGTCTGAACCACCAGCGGTTCGGACCGATCAGCATCCTACGAGCGTTCTCACATGATCTCATGAAACCAGCTGCCTCACGAGGTTAGACGGTGATTGACAGATGGATCATCCAATCACCTGCCACGTATTTTCCAAATTTCCAAGTTCGACTTCTCCGATGGCTCTGTGTAACAAAACTGCTTTTTTTGACCTCAGTGAAAAGTATCCAGTTTTAGTACTAGTAGTAATATGTGATATACTGTTATAATGGATATGGGCATCAAACCATCAGATCGCCAAACTTAATTACCAAAATTGTATGAACCATTCAGAGCTAAAAAGACTAATAATCCACAACTCTTTTGAGAACATGTAGTACATGATTACATGACTTGAAGTAGGATGCACAGACCTGCAGCAGCGTCTGACACTTGAAGGCCACTAGCAACAAAAGACAGATATTAAATCACATGATCGTTAACATGCACGTGTTTTGGTCTTGTTGCTCAGAAACCAAGGCGATAAGGTAAATAAAATTAGAAGGATAGAGGAGATGTTAGATCAGCTTGAGCTCTCTGCTTGAAAGCCATTAACGTGCAGAAGAAGACAGGTGTGACACAGACTGACCCCACCTTGTGCTCTGATTGGCCAGGAGTCCAAGAAGCCGAGCTACGCCGAGATCTGCCAGAGAGCGTCGCCCAGTGAGCCGGCACCGCCCGCTGAGCCGGCTCCGCCCACCGACCACGCCTCCTCCGAGACAGAGCATATCCCGACCTATCCGGGGAACGCCTCTGACCCCGCTCTGTTGTCACGGTGATGACATAGGACGAAGAAAAAGACACTTATGAACTTCTTTATGAGTGTTGTATAAGCTTAGAATGTATTGTTGTAATGTCCAATCATACAAACGGGCTGCCTGTTAACATGTGGTGTAATAATCAGGGCAGATTGTCGGGATTTATTGAACTGAACATCAACTTTAAATCGACTAAATTTCGGTCTGAATCTTGAACCCCAGATAAATACTGCTGACATGTACTGCTGTGAACTGGGTGGGTCTGACTGCTGGCTGGTTCAGGACAGGATGGGCTGATGCGGGTCCCCGGGTCGCTTAACCACTCAGGACATCGAAGCCCAACGTTTCAGTTTGATCTGCTACTTTCTGTTTAGTTTTATTTATGGGTTCATAGTTCAGATCAGTTTAGAGAACCAGGTTCCATCTCGATTCAGCCTCGTTTCTTTAGCTGGTGGCAGCGGCACTTCTTTTCCTGCTGTTTGTGTGCGTTGGATGTTTTTCTCGCTGTACAGGATGTTCCGACATGATTCTGAACTTGTTTTGATGTTTTTTTTTTTTTTTCATACATCTGTGTTATTCTTTCGTCTACAGAGCGGCTGTGGGCACACATGATGCTTTTTCTCTAAATATTAGTACCAGAGGAGTCACCCAGTTTGTTTCTATTAGTCTTTCAAATGCTGGTGAGACGTCAAGGCCTGTAATGAACCAAGGTCCAATATGTATTAGTGAGTATCGGAAGGATCAGATCTCTGTATTGATTTGAAAAGCACTGTACATCAATCCTTTATCTCTGCATGATTTTCTTTTTTTTTTTTTTTAAATTTCATTTTAGGATTTAATTTATGTGATATTTTTATTTATGATAGATGAGTGCTTTTGTGTGTTTAGGCTTTATCGATTGTAAACATCTGTACCTGTGTTGACAAATTAAGTCCAGCTGATGTCACCATTTAGTCTCCCAGTCTCCGTCTGCTCAGGTGACACTGAGCTGGATTTTGGACACAGGTGGGCTCATTTCAGGTCGCCACATAAAGGGAAGCATGCTTTTTTCTGGCTGGGCAGGTTAGTTAGTGTCTGTAAGCAAGCGCTGATTCCGCACTAAGAATTGTATTTGAGAACTTGAATTTGATTGTATTGAGTCCAATGTTCTTTTGTTTAAAATATAAAATTTTAAATGTAAAACAGTTGTCATGGAGAAAGACAGCAGCTATGGTTGTGGCACATGTTACTTTGTCTGTACAGATGTATATAATATTGAGCAAATATTAAAGAAGTGCCTTTGAAGTTAAATATGTTTTGTGTTTATGTTGTTTTGAACATCAGTGGTGGGAAGTAACTTGATACTTTGATACTACTTTATACTTCCACTCCACTTCATTTCAGAGGGAAATATTGTACTTTCTACTCCACTACATTTATTTGACAGCTTTAGTTACTTTTCAGATGAAGATTTGACACAATGGATAATATAACAAGCTTTTAAAATACAACACATTGTTAAAGATGAAACCAGTGGTTTCCAACCTTTTTGTCTTTTGACGTCTTACAAAAAGCAGTGTGTAGTCGGGGTCACATTTCACATGTCTGAGTTGTTAACAGCTCCACCAAATAGTGATTTTTCCCTCTAAACTTCTCACATGCTTTCATTTCAATAAATGTTCAAATGATCCAATATTTCAGCAAAAATCAAAGATTAGAGAAAAAGTCCAAAAACTGAAAACAGATTTGTGTATCAGAACTTTGTTTTTTCTTCTTTCCTCTCCCATTAATCATCTCACGACCCCTCAGATTTATCTGCTGACCCTTTGGAGGGGCCATGACCCCTAGGTTGGGAACCACTGGACTAAACTAGCTAACTGTATATAAAGTAGTGTAAACTAGCTCCACCTCCAGCAGCTACAACAGTAACATGCTGCTCTAACACTGATGCTTCACTATTAATAATCTAATGATGTCATATATAATAATATATCAGTCAGAGGGACCAAACCACTACTTTTACTGCAATACTTTAACTACATCAAGCTCATAATACTTATGTACTTTTACTGCAATACTTTAACTATATCAAGCTCATAATACTTATGTACTTTTACTGTAGTGGGATTTTTCATGCAGGACTTTTACTTGTAATGGAGTATTTTTACAGTGCTGTATTAGTACTTTTACTTAAGTAAAGGATCTGAATACTTCTTCCAACATCACATGGATGCTTCTTCATCATGATCATCACAAAGCACTGAACGTCCTCTCACATAGAAAAAGCATCATACATTCAGTAAATAACAGATGACGTCCATGCTGCTGGTTGTGGTTCCTTCTTACAGCCAACAGATGGCACATGTGTCACATCACAGCGCTCATAAACTCCATTATGTGATCCCACCACTTGTTTAGAATGAAGAAGATTTGATTCCTGGTAGGCAATAGGCCTAATGAATGCGATGAAGACTACTAATGAAATACGGAGTATTACAAGAACAAAGTGGTGCACACGTAACAGTTTGTGTCACTGTCACATTAGGCTTGTCATACTGGACTCAATTAAACACAGTCTGACTTTTAATTTTAATCACATCAGGCATTTCAGGTTCCACATGCAGATGTTGAATAAACAATGAGTCGTGTTAACTGTAGGAAAGTGAAATTTGTGAGCAATTTTTATTTGTAGAACATCTCCAGTGAGATTTATTTATATATATTTTTACATGTTGTTGGCTGTGTTTAAGCTCAATTAGAAGTTACTGGTGAGTTTGTGGTCTGGAAAATCATAAATAATTAATAAAATAATGATTAAAACATATTTAACATATTTATTTTGAAAAGCTAGAAACGTGTCACCTATTTTAAACAGCTTTTAAAAATAGTCACAAAACACAAAACAGTTCACCGGCACATGCTGTATATAAATATACAGCATTAATAATGCAGCATATATACGATTAAAATGAAAAATGTTCATCAAAGACTAGAAAAGGCTAAATTATCTGAAGAAAATGTAGATGATCTCACAGCTGAGAATTTGCAGTTGGAACGTTTGAAGCAGTTTAATTGTCTTGACATATACGGAGCTTCTGAAACTATGTAAAAAAAATTAATTAATTAAGTTAAAATGTTTTAAAATGTGAATAATTTGCTTTTCCATCACAGCTACAGTTCAAACTGAAGTGTAAGCATTGACATGAGTTTTAATCCCTACAATGAGATGAAGTTTCAGATGGAGTAAAGGTGCTACAGGTGTAGTTGGAGTGTAAGAAAAACATTTTTGGGAACATTTTTTAAATACATTTTTCAAAGCCACCAAGGTCTATTTTAAAATCATATTACACAAAACAAAAAAAGAGTTTATTAAAACATTCATAAATACTGTATGTGATATACTGAATGAGTAATCCCTATTAGACCTATATATTATTTAAATGAAAATATAATAATGACAGTTTCACAATTTTTGTGTCTTAAAAAGTGTGTCTTAAACCAGCAGTCAGGTGTCCATATGAACAGTGAAAGAGGTTTTCCCTGCTGTAATCATTCCTCCTGTTCATACTGGCTATTAAAAGATCCCCTTCAAATGTGCTTTCATTGTAAGTGATGGAGGCCAAAATCCACAGTTTTGTGCAAAAAATGCATTTAAAAGTTGATGTGAAGCTTATATGAGTCTTCAGCAGTCTGAGTTAGTCATATCAAGTGGATATCTGACACATTTACAGTCTTTTTAGCATCAAATTCCCTCTTTGTGTTTCCCTGTTGAGCTGCAGTGGAAGTATAGTAACAAAAAGAGGAACTTTGACACTAAAAACACTGCTTCATATTAGCTTCAGATAAACTTTTAAATACATTTTTGCACAGAAGGAGGACTGTGGATTTTGTCCTCCATCACTTCCATTGTAAGTGCATTATGAAAGGATCTTCTAATGGTCAGTATGAACAGGAGGAATGATTACAGCAAGAAAAACATGTTTTAATGCTCATTTAGACACCTGACTGTTGTTTTAAAACAGATTTGAAAAATTGTGAACCCATCCTTTCCTTAGGTGATACAGAAGAGACAACAGGTACTCAGAGATTTGAGCAAGCAAGGGAATAAAATTATAAAAATGGCGAAAACTACCCAAAAATCTAAATAAAATTACATCAATATAAAAAGGTAAACAGTAAGTAGAGAACAGACTGTGCAGCACATTAAAATAAGTTAAATTCTAATTAAAACTGTAATTAAACGTATAAACAGTTGACTCAGGTGTAGTTAATGCGGTAACTGTAGGTGTGGTTGCTCGCTGCGCCCCCTGCCGGTGATGAGCGGCACCGCCTCCTCCCGCCCTCCTCCGTACAGTCACGTGACCCCAGCGGCAAGAAGCTGCAAACGGCGCTGACTCGGGGTCTGCGCGAGCCTCATCATCATCATCACTACCGCCCGACACAACCACCGCAACGGCAGCGTAGAGAGCCGACCGAGCAAACCGCCGGGTCTTTACCGATTTCGAGGAGCCGGGCGCCATGGCGGGCCCCCGTTAAAAGACGAGACCCAGATTTATCCTCTTTGTTCTCCCTCGACGCCTCGTAGTCTTCGCCGAGGAGGGGCCGCCGAGGAGAAGCTCTCCCTTTTCCGAGAGGAGGAGGAGGAGGAGGAGGCAGCAGCAGGAGCAGCAGCGGCGGCGGCGGCGGTAGTTAAACCGGGGAGGTGTTTTCTACGGTACAAGCCGAATGGCGGACCGTGAGGCGTCGCCGATACCGTTGGAGATCCGAGCCCGGCTGGCGGAGCTGGAGCTGGAGCTGTCAGAGGGTAAGAAATTAATAAAACGGGTGCGAAAAAAAGCCTCTTCCCCCCCTCCTCCCTCCCTCTCCTCCTCCTCCTCCTCCTCTTTCCCCTCGTTATCCCGTTATCTCATCACCACCGCCACCATCATCATCATCATCATCATCATCATCACCGTCCACACCGGGAGCCTACCTACTAACGGAATCTAACCGTTCATTCCTGCGACCCCCTCCTCCTCCTCCTCCTTCTCCTCCTCCTCCTCCTCTCGTCCCCTCCCGCTCCTCCCATCCAGATGTTTGTCAGCCAGGGACCGGCCTGGCCAGCTCTCTGTAGCCGGGAGAGGATGAGGGCAGAGCGGGAACACACTGCGGGATTCGGCCGCTGCTCTTTGTCTCAGCGGCGGTGCAGTCAAAAAAAACAACACCCAACCGGCACGTTCGCCCGTTTTGGGTCCGAAAAGCAGCCCGTTGTTTGACCTTGAGATGTTGACATAATCGGGGGGGGAGCCTACCTGCATGCATGCATGTGTTTATGTGTGTGTGTTTGTGTGTGTGTGTGTGTGGTCGGGTTTAATAATAGCATTGCGATGCAACGCTGCGTGACAGAGCAGCACACAGGGACAGTTTGGCGTTTGATGCCCGTGATCTCAGCCTCCTGCTTCTGTGTTTTTTGGGCCTGCAGAGCAGCTGAGGATGAGGAGGGATGCTTGGGAATATTTTTCACCCCCCCCCCCACCCCCCACCCCTCTCCTCACACACACACCCCTCCAACCCCACCCCCCACCTCCACCTCCCCTTCCTCTCTTTCCATACACAGATACAACAAACACTCTCTCTCTTTCTCTATTTCTCTCTGTGGGCCATTGAATCTCAATCACAGCAATCCACCCTGCCGTTATTGCAATACATCCCATCTCGGATAGGAACAGGGTATTTCTCCCTTATATAATGGGGATGGCATATTTTATTCATACCGGCTCGGGAAGGCCTACATTGTGAGAGAGGAAGCCTAGATACATGCTGGATGTGAGCCACCTTGTTGCCTGAAATGTGCATTTTCCTGTGGATAAACGTGTGTGTGTGCGCGTGTGTGTGTGTGAGTCACATACAGATTTGTGTTAACTGCGGTTTGTCACACTCAGACTGGAGTTAATTGTGTGTTGCTTTTGCTTTGCAGTAAAAATGAAATACTGGGCGGCTGAAGGTGACGGAGATTCAGTTTTTTTTTACCCGTCTGTCACTTTTGTCAGGTCTGCAAAAACCTGCAGTGTAAACCAGCCTCTCCTGCGGTGATGTGCGGCTGAAAATAACACCACGGTGTCTGTAGAATAGATGCCGGGTTTCGGGGTGTAAATTCTGGGGCAAATGCTGCATAATTTAACATGAAAAGGGTCAAATTTATACGTTCAGGCGCACAGTCAATCAAGAATCCGCAGCTTTAATCCAAAAACATCAGCCCCAGCCTTTGAAATCCCTGAAACTAGTCAAACCTCTATACATCAAACTGTCCCGTTTCCTTCTGATCAGCCTCATCATTCATAAAAGCTTTTATTTTCTCTCACTGCAGTGACACACACACACATAGACACACACACACACACACCGAGGCAGCTGCAGGCCGATAGGAGCTCCTAATCCTGCCGAGAGTGTTTATCAGAGCAGAACCTGCTGCTGGCAGATGTTATTAATGATGGAAACGGTGGGAGGAAGTGGAAACGTCATGGCCGAACGTCAAACCCGCATGAAATACTCCAAACATTCAGGTGTGTGTGTGTGTGTGTGTGTGTGTGTGTGTGTGTGTGGGACTGACAGGGTTATTGGTGGATCACAGTGAGAAGAAGCCTGACGGGCCTCCTGATAGTGTGATGGACGTGTCAGTGTGTGTGTCTGTCACTGGCGATCACCAAAACAGAGGCTGAGAAGGTGTCGGCTACTGGTTTGTGTGTTGATGGTGTGTGCGGTCACGGCCGGTTGCAAATGAGTCCGTGTAAATGGATGGCATATTTTCAAAGAGGCTTAAAATCGGGAGGGAAAGAAAAACAGTCTCTTATTTTCAGTTTTTAACTTGCCTTTTCATTTGTATAGAGCTTTAAAAAAATAAATGATTCATCGTATACTCAAAAAAAATCTGAAAACAGTGAAAGATGCCCATCAGAAGCTTCCAGAGCTCAGGTTGATGTCTCCAGGTTGCTTTTTTCAAAGGGCTGTTATTTCTATCAGTCGTCTAATCTTTAAAATGTCAGAATGTTGAAAAATGTCGACTGCTGTTTCCAAAAGCCCAAGATGCAACCTAAGATGTCTTGTTTTGTCCTGACCAACAGTTCATAACCCAAAGATATTCAATTCACCATCATAAAAGACTAAAGAAACCAGAAAATATTTATATTTTAAGAAGTTGGAACCAGAGAAGTTTAGTATTTTTTACTTTAAAGGGGACCTGTTATACTTTTCCTTATTTTTTAAATCATATATATGTAATGTTACAATGTTCATATTAAATGTGGCCAAAGTGTCAAATAATGAGGTAAACATATGTAAAAGTGAGGTGGTGGATTTCTTTATATGGTCATCTGCTCCGCTATGCTAACATCATGGTGTTTTTCCATTGTTTTGCGGGTAGTCACGCCTAGCCATGACTCCATTACCTGTTGGAGGTGTGCTGGTCGTCTGCAGCTCTTCATCAAACATCATCATCGCTGTGGCTTTTTCTGCTTGTACTAGTCCTCCCTACATAATCTCTTACTGATCCGCTGAACAAAGAGCTCCAAATATCTCCATATGTTGTTGTGTCACCCGGTTTTTAGCGCCGCTAATGAAGCTCCGCCAATTCGGTGAGGAACACGTTTCATTTCCTGTAAGTTCTTCACAATAAAAGTCTCCCATTATTTTGTCATTTAAGAGATTTTGAAGGTTCTATTTGTAAGAATCAGAAGTTCCTTCTCATTAGTGACACCGGTGGCTGTTGCAGTCAACATCCTGTTGCTTGTGTTCGAGTCTATTGCAGGTGCTGTCTTTTTCCTCGCTTACACCTCTCATAATAACATAGAAGGTTTCTAATGTTGTGTTTTGCACCATGTTTCAGCAAAGCATCTCTCACTCCGTTCTTGTTGTGTTGTTGTATCGTTATGCCGGCCGTTTGTTGACGTTAGTGGGAGAGAGGCAAAGCACTTGGGAGGGCGCAAAAACGTTTTGGAAAATCCAGCCCGGGGCCTTCACATAGAAATCAGTCCATAGGCTGTTATAGACAACCGAGAAAGTCAAGGAAGGTGTAATTTTTTAAGTTACGTTACAACCTGTTCTCTCTTTGGCAATAAAAAGAGATTAATACATGTAAATTGCTTCAAAAGTCTTACATATAGACCCTTTAATATGAGGCAGTAAAGCAGGAAATGTTGGGTTTGCATCGGCAGTAACTTAACACGACTCTGATACGGCTGCTCCTGGGCAGGCTTCATGAAGCTGGCCAATCAGAACAGAGTGGCCTTAAAGAGACAGGAACTGAAACAGCCTGTTTCAGACAGAGGCTGCATAAAGGGCCAGTATAAGATAAATAAGGAGTTTTTTTTGAACTGTGAATCATACAAATCTACTCTAGCGGAGCCTCAGAATAAAAATATAGACCTGGAAATGAGCGTAATCGGTCCCCTTTAAAAAGTTACTCATAATGATTAATCAGTGATCAAAATAGTTGGTGGTTAATTTGCTATTGAATGATTAATCAATTAGTCAACTAATTGTTGCAGCTCTTCTTTTTTGTCTTACAAAGGAAACAAAGATATTGAATTTAGAGTTGAATTAGTCAAGTAATAGATCAGTCAACTGACAGCAACAAATGTCAAAAATGCATCAGCTTCTCAGATGTGGATGTTTGCTGGTTTTCTGAGTTTTCTGTTACAATAAACTGAATATCTTTAGGTTTTGTATTGTTCACTGAACAAAATAAGCTATTTAGAGACGTCACCTTAGGCTCTTTGAAATTATATTGGGCATTTATCACTATTTACTGACATTTTAATCGATAAAATAATCCGCAGATACATCAATCATGAAAATAATTGTTAGTTACAGTCCTAATTCAATTTAAACTAATATGACACATAGAAAAGCGACAAGTCCTCACATCTAAGAAGCTGGAATAAGAGAATGTTTGTCATTTTTGCTTGAAAAATCATAACTTTATTGCCCCAATTTTGGTGTTTTTCTTGAATTAAATAAAACATCTTGAAATCCTGCCAGATGAAGATTAGGATGCTGGCATTAATTTCAAGAATATCCTGAAACTCAGAAAGAGTTTAAGAACAGAAACTGTCAACAGAAAAGCAGCAAATTCATACATTTGGGAAGTTAGAATCAGAAAAAGTCTCACGTTTTTGCCTTATAAATGACATTAACTGATGTTCAAAATTGTTGTCCAGTGATTAATAATTGACTTATTATTTCAGCAGCAGTGCCGTCACTCATTAGAGCTAAAACACGTCACAGTTCAGCAAAATTGAGACCTTCTACCAAACGCCTGCTGGCATGAAAGTAAAACAAGTCTTCTGCTGGATTAAGAAAGTTTTCATTGCTCTCCAATAAGTGTTACAGGACATCAACATTACTGTTATTGAGAAGCAGAGAAACGAACCTCGGGCAACAATTTCCTGTCAGATTTGATGTGTATGGCTGCGGGATGAAACTTTTTATTCTTCGTCTTTGAGAAGACGAGCCGGTGCTCCACCTGTTTATTAGATAAACTCAGCAATCAGCCGAGCTGAAGCAGATAAGCCTCTCCCTCGCTTAGTTCATCTCTGCCGTATTACCGTGACCTCTAGGCATTAAGGCGCCGTTCTCCAGCGTTTGGGAGCATTTAGCTGGCGCTCATATGCACAGTGACTTGCAGCGAGCAGAGAAAGCAGACGAGACAAACTGAGATGTCCATGGACTTGTTGGATGTTGACGGGAGGGAACCGGCGAGCTTTCTGTTACAGGATGGTTGCGTCGACTTCAAAGCTGCTCTACGGGGTTGAGAAACAGCAAGAGGCAGCAAACATCAGCGCTGAGATGTCCTGCAGACCCCAAAGTAACCATTAAAGTCTTCATATGATGAAGCTGTAAAATAGTCTTTTGGTGTGTTTGATGTCTTTGGGAGATTTTTGTGTGGACTGGTTTTTTTGCTAAAACCTCGTGGGATCAGTCGGAAGGTGTTAAATATTAAACTGTCTGACCAGGACAAACAAAGAGAAACTGATTTAAAATGAAGGAATGTCCACACATGCATATTTAATCAACAAAGTGCTGCTCAGGTGTAAAAGTGACGGCACAGTTTCTCCTCTGCTAAATATTTCACATCGTATCAAATCTTGCTTTTTTTGTATTGAATATTTATTTGAGTCAGTGAGGGAGAAATGTGTTTCACCTCTAGATTCTTGCGGATTTGGGGATTTTGGAAAATGCCATATTGCAGTTTCTATATTTTCTCCATTAGCAGTGCAGCTAAGGTTTCTGTGTGTGTGTGTTTGTGTTTGTGTGTGTGCATACAAACAACAACAATGTGCATCTGTGCCCTAAAGCGGTGCATTCAGGGTCAGTGTAGGCTTGTTTTTCTGTATCTGCAGTGCATCACACTGCAAAATTACCATCTTTACAAGGGGTGTTCATGAATAATCCATGATTAATTATTCTATGTTGTGTACTTACAGTTGATCAGTGAATGAAACAAAGTGATTATAAAGCTGCTGTGTTTTTGGAGGCAAATTTCCAGCGAGGTGAACGTCTCTTGATTTATAAATGAGATGTTTTAGCGGTAGTATAACCTTAAAGCTGAGTTCAGTTTCTGGAATGTGAGGATTTACTGCTTTTCACAGTTTTATGTCGTTGTCAGTGACATAAAAATTGAATAATTTTGTGCTCTTACTTTTGAATCTGGGGAATTCTGATTTGTCACTATTTTCTGACTTTTCAGCCTCAAGTTTGGCATTTTGAACGTCACCATCTTTGATTTTTGGAGCCAGAAGTGACCATATTTGGACAGGGGTTGGAGCTAACCCGAACGCTAGCCGCTAGCTTGGTTAGCACAGTGCATTTACAGTCTATGTTTAACTGTGGTAATGCTAATGCTAATTTTCACTAGAGAAAAACAGGCTTAAAACCATTAAAACAAAATGTACTTACTGGAAAAACTGAACATCCGACTCCTTAGAGGGTCTTTTAGTTCAACCAAACACTGCACAAAACTTTTTCAGGTGACCAAAATGTGCAACGGCTACGGCTGTACTCTGGGATTATGCCATGGTTACTTTACCTAACCAGCGTTGTTGCCGTGGTAGCAACTTGTCAATCACAACATAGCCACGCCCTAAAGCATATCCTGCTTTATCATCTATTTCACTCTAAATGGGACCATAATATACAAAATGGACATCATGCTGCATTGAAGAAGACTTGAAACTATTGATTGAGACCATAAACTCATCAGGAAACAGTTTACTGAGGTAATAAATCAAGAGAGAAGTAGGGTCATTTTCTCAGACTTCCATACAATCGGACTTCTTTTTGCAGCCAGTAGAGTCGCCCCCTGCTGGCCATTATAGAGAATGCAGATTTAAGTCACTTTCGCATTGGCTTCACTTTTCAGACCCCTCTTCTTCTTTTTTGGTTTTACTGCGGACTACAAACCAACATTAAAGATGCACGCCACCACCTACTGCACCGGAGTCTGTAATATCATGCTATTCACAGATGGGTCTGTTGTCATTTCTTTGTGAGAGGATGAGAGCGGGAGAGCGGGTCACGCAGCTCCAAAAATAGAAAATCAGTATGTGGTGGGCAATGCTGATGTTGTGGTGGGCCGCCACAAATGAATGTATGTGAAACGCTGGTTCTCTACTGGTTCTTATAGGTGATGCTCAGTGGATCACAAGATTTATTTATATAGATAAAAATTTTGAATTTAACAACTGTGGATTATAAAACTTTTGAAGCTTTAAAGCGACTATAATCAATATTTTTCATAGTAACAATGTCTGATCTGTCAGTGTGTGATGTGTTTGGCTCGTAGTGATGAACCTACAGAGAATTATCAGAGACTCTGCAGCTCCTCTCAGCTTTACGGAGCTTTATAGTGAGTTTCAGCTCGTTGTTTATCTGTCCGGCTGCAACTTTACTGTTCTGGTTCACTCTCAGTGCTCTCATAGCGTCGTTTTCAGAGAAAAAGCTGTAAAAAGCTGCTGTACACTACCTGCTCAGCACCAAACAGACACAGTTAGCTGTAGACTAGCTGGTGAACATAGTGGAGCATTTAGCAGCTAAAGAGCCAGATATTTCCCTCAGGAGTTGGTAGAGAGTAAAAACAGAGCTAAAAGAGAGTGAATATTGGACTCACATTCACCAGCTGGACAGAAACACGACTCCACATGAATGATAATGTTGCTCCGTAACAGCTGGATGTGGAAATAAAGCAACTGTTTGCTAACAAGTTAAACATATTTGCTTAAAAGCTGATGATGAGTCAGTGTTGTGTTCACTACTTGTTTCTGCTGAAAACTAGTGGCCAAAAAAATTCTGTTCATGCAAGATCTGAGATTTTAGTTCAGAAACTATTCAGCAAGAATCGATTGAGAAGAAATTGGACCAATCAATCAGTTTTGCACAGCGGTTTAGATAATCAGTAACTTTGCCGCCTCTTGATGCTACTGCATGGAGGTTTTGCTTCAGTCAACAGGGCTGGTTACGGTTGTGGTTTGGTTTGTATTATTCCTAAATAAAATACAAGTCTACAATTGGCAAAATTCAAATTCATGTCTGATCAAAAAAGTAAACAAGACGTTGAATATGATCAGACATTTGATGACATCTTTTTGGTACTTTCTATACTGCACATTTCGGTCAGTACCAGTAAAGTATTGAGGTTTGATACGCACTCAATAATCAATTATTGTGAGCTAAATTTGATAGAAGTTTGCAGAACAAAAGCCATGTGTTTGACGGTTTAAAATCGGAAGTACAGGCAGTGACAGCTCGGCGAGCGATGCGTCGGCGTGTCTTCAGAATGCAGCAGTTGTCAGGCGTTTGTTGTGCAGCCAGTTTGAAATGACGTCCGTCTCCATCAAACGCCTGTTGAGCCTCATCAGACAGAACAGAGCAGAACTGTGGGCTGGATGTGTGGGTGTGTTGTGTAATTTGACTGCTGACAGAAAACATGAATCAAAGGTTGATTGACTGAAGATCACAGAAAATCAATATCAGGGTTTTACATGAACAAGACAGAACTAAATTTATACAAATCGCTCAAAATGTTCATAACTATCATAAGAACTCCTGAACAACTACAAGACTTCATCTACCGAAACACATTTTACACATTTAGAGCTGCAACTAACAATTATTTTTATTATCGATTAATCTGTTGATTATTTTTTGAATTAATTGATTAGTTGTTTGCTCTACAAAATGTCAGAAGTTGGTAAAAAATGTTGATCACTGTTTCCCAAAGCCCAAGATGCAACCTGAGATGTCTTTTTTTGTCCTCACTAACAGTCCACAACTCAAAGATATTCAGTTTACTGTCGTAGAAGACTAAATAAACTAGATAATATTCACATTTAAGAAGCTGAAACCAGAGAATTTGGGCATTTTTTTTTCTTAAAAAATGTCTCAAAACAATCAAATTGATCAAAATAGCTTTCAATTCATTCTCTGTCAGTCAGCTATGATGATGGTTTTTGTAGTTTTTTAAGGAGCAGATTTCTAATATTGATAATTTTAGATTTTCAGTTTGTCTCATTCTTCACTCTGTTCAAAAAACACAAAATAATATGTAAGAAAATCTATTTTTTCCCTGATTGTAAATATCATGTTACCTTCACTGACTTCAGTTGGCAAACCCTGGAATTGTAGCATCACTGATTTACTTCTTCTCTCTTTTATAATCAATACAAAACAATAAAGTGAGGTTGTCACAGTGTAGAGGGAGTCAGATATCCAATCAGAGTAGAGATCTAACAGGAAAACATTGGTGCTCTAAAGAGAAAGCCAAGAATTTGTAAGATAAAATAAATAAATAGTGTATTTATTGTCATGAACAGGTGACTGACCTGAACCCTGAACTCCTCGACTCCACAGACTCTTCTTCTCTCCTGGCTTTGTGACATCTTGTGATCTCACAACTTCGTCTTCTACAACTCTGGCAGGTTGTCGTGAGCACACACGTTTACTGTCATCATCATGACACAAAGCACCACTTCCTGCTTCTCCAGATGATGTTTGGAGGCTGTTTTTATTCTACTTCAAGTCCTGATCCAGCAGAACACCGACTCTAAACTTTTTAAAAATGATTTGTCCTTTTGTTTTGCAATAAAGGAAACTGACAACTTTAATGTTATATGTTGTGTCTTAAAGTAACAATCTCAAAGATTCAGGTTCGATCTCTTTGGCGGCACCTATGGCGATAAGCGGTAATTGCAGGTGTCGCCTGTGTGACGTCACGCCAGCAGAGACCAGAAAAAAAACGCTGTTGAGTTAGCTCCGCCTACCCCCTCTGGTGGATTGACCACCACTGGGTGAGACGGAAAACACGTCACTAACTGCGTGCTTGTGATTTTGAATGCATGGCGGGAATGTCACCACAGACACCAAGTTCTTAATACGCATAATACTGCAAATGCAAAGGCTTTCCTCAGTGGGCCAAAGGCTCAGTCACCAATGTGTTACATCATTCAGTGATAGATAGTGACTCAACAGACGTTTATTTAAATAAAAATGTTTGAGATTATTACTTTAACCACCCACAGACGCCCCACCTCTACCCCAAAGGAACTAAAACATAGAAAAATGTATTATTGCTATATTTACATTATCGATTTATATGGTAATTTGTTTTCCTGCCAGTCTTTTAGTCTTTAAAAGTGATAAAAATGCATCACAAGTTCCCAGGTGATGTCTTCAGATAGCTTGTTCTGTCCGGGCA
Organism: Thunnus maccoyii; assembly: GCF_910596095.1. Lineage (NCBI taxonomy): Eukaryota > Metazoa > Chordata > Actinopteri > Scombriformes > Scombridae > Thunnus > Thunnus maccoyii. The sequence continues at coordinate 4,110,077 of NC_056553.1, forward strand.
ACGATCCAAACACCAAAGATATTCAGTTTACGATGATACAAAACAGAAATAAGCAGCAAATCCTCACATTAGAGAAGCTCGAGCAAGTAAATTTCTGGCAGTTTTTCTTGATAAATGAGCCAAACTGCCCCCATGTTGTTCTACAGGGCAGTGAAAACACTTCTTGATAAAACTTTTTGTAATCGACGACATGAAAAATGAAGTGAAGCAAAGTGATTCTAAAGAAGCTCTGAGCAGTTTTTCCTCCTTTGTGTGTGTTTCTGTCTGTTTAAATTTGACAGTTTAACCTTTTTAATGAGACCAAAGTGAAGAGATAAGCATCACCGGTGCTGAATCACCAAAAAATTAGAGTCTAATTGATGACTGTTGAACTATTAGTGTCATTTTTCAGGTGAAAACAGCTTCACTAAGCACAGAGTTGCTTGTGGGGCTGCGATTTAATCAATTATGTCAACGAACGTCTCACAAGTAGAGCTGCAGTTGTCAAAAAAAAATTAATCTGTAGCTATTTAGATAATTGATCAATTAATCGTTTCATGCACACGCTCAGTGGCGTCAATCTTACACAGAACTACTCTCCAGAGACTGAAAACATGATGCTGTTATTAGTCTTTAGAGCCGTTTCTAAACAAGCTAACATGACCAAACTCTTCATGATGAAGGAACATGTCACCCAAAGCAGCGCTGTGACTCACTGATGTGTTTTTAATAGTTTTTGGACAATAACGGATCAATAAGATGTATCAAACTTAAGATACACACACGATACTTGTTAGTAGATCAATTCATTGTTGGTTTGGATCCAAACATGAGAAAAATATCACTAGACATATCCTTTAAAGAGGGTTTTTTTTCATTTTGAAGAGCAAATTACTAATAAATGAATTGGAAAAGTAAGTGATAGATTCATAATTCAATAATCAATAGTTGTAAATGTCCCAGGACGTCGTGCTGTATTTACATTAACGGCATCTTAACCCACTGATTCACCAGGATGCCCTGCTTCTCTGTTTCTGTGACGTTGTGGACGTGACACAAGGCTGCTGCCGCTGCCGTTGTGTTTGTGTGTGTGTGTGTGTGTGTGTGTGTGTGTGTGTGTGTGGCCCTCTGGCTCTATAGTGGACACATGCGTCGTACAGCCAGCAGTGGACGCTCCGCAGTCCACACGGGTCCCTGCATGTGAGTGTGACAGCCCAAGGTCCCAACGCATGACGCATGCTTCAGTCCTCTGTGTGTGTGTGTGTGTGTGTGTGTGTGTGTGTGTGTCTGCTGGAGGTAGATTTGGTTACCATGGTGGCTTTGTGGGTGGACTGGGCTGTTTATGATGATGTGATAAGAAAAGAGAGAGAGAGAGAGAGATGAAATAAAAGCAGAATGTTGAGGAAAACGACAGCAGAGACAAACGGTGTGAGATGAAAAGATGGAGAAGCAGAGAGGATGATGGGGGATGGTAAAAAGGGGGGGGTGGGGGGGTTGACATTCATCTCTTTTCTCTTTGTAGTAAAAATACATCATGAAAATGCTTCAAAAGTGTTACAGAATCAACTGTCTGTGACGGTATGTGCAGGTATTTCAGTGGAGTTGTCTGATGATTTACTCGTCTTCCTCCTGACAACTGGTCAGACACGCAGCACACGCATCTCTACAGCTTCACATGATATGAAATTGTTTGATATGAGCACTTAAGGCTGCAGCTAACGGTATGTCTTTTTGAAGGCGACTTCTTCAGATGTCTTATTCTGTCTGACCAACAGTCTAAAACTCAAAGATACTCAGTTTACTATCATTTATGACAAAGAAAAACACTTAATTGTCACATTTGAGAGGCTAAAAGCTGCTAATGTTTGACATTTATTCATTGACTAATGAGCTGATATGATGCCTGAATCTTGATGCTGACACCAACATAAATGTTCAGTACCTTACTCTGGAATATATAACTATACTGCTTCCTCCAAACCTTTTTTTTTCATTTAACAAAGAAGCCAAACTCCTCAAATTTTGTGATCAAAGTAAACAAGATTCCAAATCTGACAAGAAATTCAGTGACAACTTTCAGTACTTATATTGGTCGATAGCAAACAAATACCGACGTTCAACACGCAGCTCGACGTGTTTGAAGCAGAAAATGTTTTGGAAATCATAACTGTCCACAGTAAATGTCATGTTTTAATATCACAGGAGTTACCACATATGTTTGAAATGGTAAGAGTACAGAGCATTCTGGGAAATGTAGGAAGTGATTGAAGAGGAAGATTTAAGGAAGAATCTGGTAAAAAAAATGAAAACATTGGATCACAGAATAACTCCCAGAATGCATCAAACATCACAGACAGAGTTGGGTATCGTTTTAAAATGATACGATACCAAAATAACACTTTTCTCAAAGTATTTTGAGAAATATTAATATATATTCACAGTTTTTTTTCTTCCAAAAACAGCAAATTTTATGTCGCCAGTTTGAAGTACTTGAGTTAGTTTTGATCGACACAGTTGAGTTCAACACTCTCATGCTGCCCTGATCATCGATTGATAAGATTCAGTAGAAAGGAAAGGATTAGTTGATTAATTGATAAGTTGACAGACGTGAAACGAACCTCAAGTAATCGTCATTTTAAGCCAAAATGCCAAAAAAATGTCTGCGTCCAGCTTCTCAAATGTGAATATTTGCAGGTTTTTTTATGATGTCTTTCAGTTTTTGACTGTCGGTCGGACTGAAGCGGCACCTTGGGCTCTGAGAAATCATGATGGTTGTTTTTCTGATGGAACAAACAAGCAAAGCAGGTGGAAATAATCAGAAGATGCAGCTTTTAGTCACATTCTGGGTCATTTTTTTTTTGCATGGTGGAAAAACATCCAAAGATGGAGATAATGTCCTGCGAGAGAAACACGAGCTGAGTCAGAAAACATCAGGTATGATATGTTTACTTCACACGACCTCACGGGTTTGAGGTGAACCTGCCAAAATGAGTTTTGGGGAGAGTTTTTAGCGGTGTTGAAAGCTCAGACCTTTCGGGCTACACGATCACAGCGGGCGGAAAAAAACTCCAATCTGCAGTCGGCCCACTATCGATTCTCTCTCAGCTGTGTGCCATTAAAACAGCCGAGTGTCAGAGAGCGGCGAGGAGAGGGAGAGCGAGAGGAAGGAGGAAAGTAATTAGGCTGCCAATACAGACACACGGTATGACACACAAACACACACACACACACACACGCATCACAGACACAAACATATGCACTCACCCCTGGCAGGTATCATTAGCCCACTTCTCACATCTGACGCTCCAAATCCAAGATGGCCGTCTCAGGCCTTCTCCAGGAGAACCGTTGCTAGGCAACTCCCTCCCTGCTCGACTGCGCTGCGAGCGGAAGATGGCGTCTCCCCATGGACCATGCGTATGTGTGTGTGTGTGTGAGAGAGAGAGAGAGAGAAAGAGAGAGAGAGAAAGAAGAAGAAGAAGAAGCAGGAATGTTGTTATGTTGCGGTTGATCTGAGAAAAGGCCTCCTCACTCTGATATAAAACACACACACACACACACACACACACACACACACACAGCAGCAGCACAGATGAGCAGATTGGACCCAGATGTTCTGGCCGTTCTCCATGGTCAGATTGTGAAACACATACCCTTCTCTCTCTGACTCTCTGTTTTTAAAGATCTGATCTATCTATCTATCTATCTATCTATCTATCTATCTATCTATCTATCTGTCTGTCTGTTCATCTGTCCATCCATCCGTCTGTCTGAGTAGTTTGTTTCTGATTCATGAACACATGGATATCCGACACTCATTCTTTTCCTCCTTCTCTCTGTTTTTCGGCCACATGTCATTCAGTCTCTCAGTAAAACTCTCCCTCTTCAGACCTGCTTCCTTCTTCTACACTGTGTGTTTTTTTTTTTTTTTTGTGCGACCAGTCGTGCGTTTGCAACACTATTTTGTGGAGTGGAGATTTGGGATCTTGATTTGTAGACTTCCTCAGGAACACGTCGTTCGACCAAAAGAGGTTTTTTTCTTTCTGAAACCGGATCTGCGCTGCGATTCCACTTTTGAAAAACTTGTCCATGTTTGTTCGCTGCTGTAATTTGTTTGTATGCATAGATGCACAACCGCATCTGTGCCCTCCAGCCAAAAAAACCCAAAAACAAACAAAACAAACAAACAAAAAAAAAAACAATTTGTATGCAAACAGCTGAGTTCATCTTTTGGCAGATTGAGTAACTGTCCTCGGTCAGGTGTGATAATTTCATTTATTTCAAACGGAACAACAACAACAGCTTGAAACAGAGCAGCTTACAAGCAACAACAAAACAACACGTGACTCACATTTTCTTTTCTTTTTTTTGGAAACAAGCTGATTGTTGTTGGGAAGAAAGGAGCAACTTTCTCGCCCTGTAGACAGATGTTTTTACTTAAGATGGAAAGTGAAGAAGGTAGTTTGCAGTGGTGATATTCTGTAGTTTTAATTTCAATGGATCATTTTTTTCTATCATAAAATATTGAAAAATATCCATCATATTTTCCATACCTCCCAGGTGATGTCATCAAATGTGTTGTTTTGTTCGACCATCAGTCAAAACCTCAAATATATTTCACTCTACAATGATTTAAAACGGAGAAAAGCAGCAAATCCTGAACCTGGAGAAGCTGGAAATTGGATCATTTTTTGGCATTTTTGCTTAAAAAAAATGACTTCAATGATTAATCAGTTGTCAAAAAAGTTGCCAATTCATTCCTGGCGATAAACTAATAGATTCATCAACTGATCGTTGCAGCTCTACTTCTGTATTTTTCCTCTAAAACACTAAAACCAACAGTGAATTGATCTATTAACACATATAGTCTGTGATAATATCTTTATTCCTCCGTGACACAAACCTTCACTGTTGTTCAAAAACTATTAAAAATACATCAGTGAGTCACATCACACACACACACACACACACACACACACACACATGTCCTGCTGCCAGAAATACTCACTAGAGCACCGAATGTGGATTCATCCGCCACTGAAAATAGTCCCAAATAAATGCACCTCCAGTTTGAGTAACATTTGCTTTTTCTTTTTTAGATCAAGGAAACTACATATTTGTGAGCTGATTTACATCTTTAGCAGGACAGTCAGAAAGTATTGAGAGTAGAGCTGCAACGATTAGTCGATTCATTAATTAGTCACCAAATATTTTAATTGATTCATTGTTTTGAGGCATTTTCTAAGGAAAAAATGTCCAAATTCTGTGACTCCAGCTTCCCAAATGTGGTTTCTTTAGTCCTCTATGACAGTAAACTGAATATCTTTTGGACTGTCGGTTGGGACAAAACAAGACATTTGAGGACGTCACCTTGGTCTTTGGGATACAGTGATCGACGTTTTTCACCATTTTCAGACATTTCACAGATCAAATGACTAAAATACTACGCAAAAACATCTGTTAATTATGTCCACATGTTTCAAGGAGAATAACATTCACTCTTACTCTTACTGTCTTTCACAGTTGGATCTGATTTGGTTTGGTTTTGGCGGGTTAAACGCCTCTGTAGCAATCAAATAAGAATCAATAATTAGCGAACTGGTGTGAGGCGGTTTAGCAGCATTTAATGAGGGCAAACGAGGAGGTATTAGCTCATATTAACCCTGTTGTGAGGACCCTGGGGTGCTGTGATTGACAAGTGGTGGTGGTGGTTGTGAAGGGGGGGGTGGGGGGAGGCATCGGGGGTTGCCTAGGCAACAAAAACCTCCCCCTCAGGGATTGTAATGAGCTTCTCCACGGCCGGCCCTCCACACTGACCTCCGTCTGTCCATCCTCCCGTCTCTACTGCTGTCACTGATCTAAAGAGTCCGCTTTACTAAGTTTCAAAGTCTTTTTCACATAACAAGTAAAAACCTTTGACGGTGTAATTCTACCTGTTTATCAGACAGTTTCAAGACACTGATGTAAAACTAAATCCATTCAGCCTCTGACCGGCTCATGAATGCTTTGTCTTTCCTGGGAAAATCCTCGGGGTCACAGGAGTTGTTTGTTTAGAAAGCCCAGAAGAAGAACAGGGGAGTTAGCATTAGCAACAATAGTTACCATGGAGACACAAAACAGACACAATGAAGAGTTAATAAGCACCAAACTGGTTGGCGAAATTATTGAAAAACAAAAACTTGTATGACTTTAAAGCAGCTATAATCAATATTATTTTACATCTCTCGTTAGGACT